>NW_026714752.1:0-22554 GCF_029784015.1 Lycium ferocissimum | reverse complement strand
TTTATTGTTGCTATATTATATTACTTGTGTCCCCGGGGGGTGTTTGGGGTTTGAATTAGTTGTTATTTTAAATTTGCTCGTATTCTACTCTTTCCTGATTCTTGATATTATGGTTATGTACTAATGATGATAAGTGAGAGAGTGCCCTCGGGGTTTTTAGGAGCGTAAAGAAAGATGAGAGTCCGTGATCCGAAGTCATTTATCGGAGCGGATTGAGTGTACGTTGCCCGAGGTTTCTTATCGGGAACGAATGAGTGTATGATGCCTGAGGTTTCTTGGCTATATCTAGAGAGTGCTCGTGATCCGTGGTTATTTTTCGGAGCGATTGGTACATGGACTTTATAGGTCCGCCGTAGGTTTGTCTTTAACGAGATGTGATATTTCATAGTCGGAGTACATGTGTACAGTGCATATGCATTTCATTCATCCTACAAACATTATTGCATTGTACCTTTTGGTTTTAGGTAATATGTTGTGATGCGATTGTGATATACTGGTTTAGAATGATTATACTGAGATTTGGCACAGTTAGGCTTAGATGCTATAACAAAGGTGATGACTTATTCTGATACGATTATGATATACTAGTTCGGAATGATTATACTTAGACTTGGCACAGTTGGGCTTAGATGCTATAACTTAGGTGATGACTTGTTGTGATATGATTGTGGCGTACTGGACTTGGCACAGTTGGGCTTAGATGCTATAACTTAGGTGATGACTTGTTGTGATATGATTATGGTGTACTGGTTCGGATTAATCATACTGAGACTTCGTACATTTGGGTTTAGATGCTATACCATAGGTGATGACTGGTACTCTAGATATGGATTCGTGTTGACTTGTACTAGTTGGTTTATGTGTTTATCTTGCCTGTTGCCTTTATATACATTAGCTAGTCTTAGTCGGCCCTATGAATCCTACTCTGATACTTGTTGTTTGTCTTGATACGTACTGTTTGCATTCTTTTATGAATGCGGAGGTAATTGGTGGGATAAAACCCTCTCCGTAGGCGATATTCAAGGATTACTATTCGTAATATTACAGGGTGAGCATGAGGACGTTCGCTGCCCGAAGACTCTTTCTTTTATTATGTCTTTATTTCCATCCCGAGGCATGATTTTTGAGACTATTGATGTATTACTAATATTCAGACTTGTAGCTTTTAGTTAGATGCTCTTGTATGACCAGAGCAGATACAGGGTGTATGGCATTTACTTCCGCATTTTCTTATATTATTATCGTGAGACTTACGTTATTCTATCTTCTTCCGCTTTATTTATGTTCTTATGATTGTTGGGCTAAGGGTTCGCCAACTGAGGTGGGAAAGGTATGTGCCCGCACGACTTAGTGAAAATGGGTCGTGACACTTTCTCTTTCTATAGGAAAAGAATAACTCAAAAGGAAACAATGTTAGCTTATTAGGCAATAAGAGATAAGCAAGATATCACACAGATTTGACAGGTAAAAGCACATAGCACATAAACAACCATATGTTTGATTTAAATGCTTAATTGATCCCTTGTACTGGTTTCAGGTATTTTGGTTTTGGTAAGTGGGGGAATATATATTTATAATATATAGGGGGACCGAGTCTTACGTGGACTGCCTACGTATCGCTCGACGAGAAATCAGGCCCATTTGTAGTTTGGTTTACATAAAAATAAGACTTTTCTAATTTAAACATATCCAAGACCCTATGGCTCGACATGATTTCGTACGTATCCCTCGCTACAAAAAATGGGATAGAAGGTCGATGACGTAGTTCCTTTTACAAATAAATGGTGGGGGGGGGGGGGGGGGGGAACAATGTACGCCGAAAAAAATGGGATCCCCTTGTACTCACCAAATTTTTCCCGAAAATGCGGCATAAGAATCTTTGAAGATAGTGAAGTCATAACGGCAAACGTGAGTGTTCAGTGTGACTCCCTCAGTTGGGGAAACACTGTTATGGACCAATAATGAATGGGGGCCCACAGCTTAGTGATGGTCTTATTGCTAATTAACCTTATAATTCTCTTTCTGAGGGCCAAAAGCCTGGTTGTTCTTGATGAAATGGACACTTTTTGTGTGCAAAGACCGAGACACAGGGCAGTAACCTCTTATGGATAATGCAGACCACTCCCATATTCTTGAGCTTGTCGAAGACTTCTTCACTCGTCACATGCCTTGGCGAGACGCGGTAAGGGCAGGCTATGGTTTTGAGTGAAATTGCCCACCAGGCTGGCGATGCCAACCGAACAAACTCTATTCGCTCCTCCAGCAGTCTCTCTCGCGATTTGCAGAAGCGACGGAGGCATCCTCTCTTCACGGCCAAGTTGGTTCCAAAGGGTCAGATTCTACTTCCTGGTCCTCATCTCGTTGTCCCTTAAATAGGGGTATGTACCCCGAAGGTACTCCTTTGCCTTTGTCCAAGGCACTCTCAACCTGATATTTGATCTCAGCAGGTTCTTTGGGCGGGTTTTTCGCTAAATCCATCAACTCATCGGCCTCTTTGATTTTGGCCTTAACTGCTCGAATTTTCCTTTCCGATCCTGAATCTTTCGGTGAAGTGAACCCTCACCTTCTCTCCTAGCCTCACGCTCTGGGATATTCCTAGCATCCATCTTCAACCTCTGTGAATCTAGATAATTTTAGAATAGGCCTATTGCTATTTTTGTATATTTTTATTTTTTTGGGTAGTAGTCGGTACTCGAGATCAATCAAGCATTTAAACGGGATGTTTGAAGGAAATAAGCACATAACATAATATTAATAAGTATACTACTCGCATTTCTAAGCCTTTTTGAAGGCATTCTAATTGTTTGAAACATAAATGTGCCATTTATATCAAACCATTGCCCCATAATCATTAATAATAATATTCTTTCCCGGAGGGGTACAAAAGGGTAAAGTAAAGACAAAGGCTTAAAGTAAAGTAGCAGAAATTTCCTCCTATGGATGATGACGAGGCTCGATCAATCCTTGCCTTCTTCGCCTTTCAGAGAGTAGTCTGGATGTGGAGATGGGCCGATGTCAATGTGGCCTCCATAAGAAAACCCTTCTGTATGAAGCTCATAAAGGAAACATCATCTAAAGCCTTCTTCACCCGGTCATCGAGCTCAATCAGGCAGTTATGAGTGAACTCCAACTCACATCTCAAGCTTTCTATGGTAGCTTGGTCCTGCTCAATCTTCTCCAAACACTTAGCATCTCTATTATCGGCTCTCCTTTGAAGTAGGCGGGCTCGGATCTCGGCCTTGGAATCCTTGTCTTGAACATAACTATAAAGGATAGGCCTGGCAAGGAGAGCGCCTTGTAAGTCAACCCTTAGCCAGTCTTTGTACTCCTCTTCGTAACCTGGATTGAACCTGTCGGGAGCTAAGGTATTGGGACCCAGGTCATGCAACCCTTCCACTTGTGCAAACAATCCCCTGCTCTCGGAGTCCTATCTCCATCATAGTTAATGATGAAATCTCCCATGTTCCCCACTTGGGGTATGATTTGGGTCCTTCCAAATTGCCTCAAGACTCTAGAAGGTACATAAGGGCGAATCCCTCGAATTCCCATGAGCGGCAAGGATGGACATTTTCTACCCTTGACCACAACTGTGTTGGAAACGAAGTCATCAAACATCCACTGAACACTTTCTTAGAGAAATTGAAGGTCCAACTCCGCTTGGTTTGGTCCCTAAAATTTGGACAGAAGTTAAAGAGACCATCCTTTTCTGCTAGCTCGCTTAGGTATTGGCTACCCCCGACTTTGATCATGTGCTTGAGGATCAACCATTGTAGGAGTAGGTTGCATTCTTGGAAGTATTTATAGTGGTTACTGCAAAGGCTTAGGGCTCGATACTTATCGACTAGGATGATACGGGTTAGGTCAAAATATTTGGTGTCTTCTTAGTGGGTGATGTCGTAAAAGATGGCATGGGTGACTGATATGACTCGAGTATCTATGGCTAAAGAACAATACTTGGGAAAGACCATAACTCCCAAGAAACTAATGGAAAAAGCTAAGGGTCGGATGGCTAACCACTTGGCATAGGATTCAAATTCACCCCGGTGTTCCACAAATCCGCTTGGATTACCGAACCGTTTGTACAACTCTCTAAAGAGTATGGATAGGCCATGTGCCCAATTGGCATGGGATAGGGAAATTATTTTGAGTATTTGGGAGTAGGTAGGTTTTTCTAGGATTAATGCATTTCTATCGGGTTTCTTTCTCCTTTTTAGGCCCGATCCTACACTAGTCATGACATGTTTTAATTCTTCCAAAGTCGTGCCCATTTCTACATTATCCCCAAAACGAAAAATCATTCTATCTCGATCCCAAAACCCATTGATCACTTCTATGAATTCCTTACAACCCTTTATCATCATTACAGAGGGCAAGTTACCTTGATAGCAAGAAATACCCTTTCTCTCCTCTTGAGTCATTTGGCCCCACCATATGTGTAGCAAGTCCGGGGTGTTAAGAACCATGTCTAATTCCAAATCAATAGACATCTACAAAAACAAAGCTAAGGTTAATTCCCCTTCCCCCTTCCCACCCCAAATAGGCAATGGCTTAACACATGGGCATATTACATGTTTCCAATTAGCACATAATATGAGACGCGGTATTTTTCGGGTCATAGACCGTACATGACATGGGGTAGTCTTCCTAACGGGTTTAGATACGTCTCAAATATCCAAACCCAATCTAGTTCACATTTGAATTTGTCTTAGCTCTAACCTAGGCTTATGCAAGAGTGGATTTTCGAAATTAACCTTGAACCCGAGCGGACTACTCAGTGTGAACCGTTTTCAGCTGTTGGGTGACCGCACACCAACTCCGCGTTCAACGTGTTACGAATAAAAGTTATTTTGAATTTTTTAGTGAAGGCTAGACCGTGAGCCCGCGTATCCCCTTTGAAACCATGCTTTTTGCCAAGAGTGACAGAATTTATGATATAAAATGAATGACAGTTTATAATTGCGGAAAAGTAAACACTTGGCCAAATAATTACAATTAAAATCACATTATATTGAAACCCTTATTTTTAGAACCTAGAAAATTCCCCAACCGAGTTGCCATCTGTTATGGTTCACTTTTACGTAGGTGCATAAAAGCTACTAAGAGGTTATTAGTGCTCTAATTGGATTTTAGTATTTTAGAGTTACCTCCTTATTTATTTAAGGAAAATTAGGAAAACTGGGTAAAAAAGGTTTATTCAAACAAGAGAAAAATTCTTTTTAGATCAGTGTTCGAGGTAAGGGTTACGTGATCCCCTAAGAAAGGATTTAAGCACACTAGTATTACGGATCCGTAGAAAACGGATGACCTACGAGCTTCAATGCGTGATAAGTGTAATTATTTGCTAAGGGTGCTTACTTTATTGTAAAAATTTCATTCTTTATCACAAATTCAAAATTTCGGCAAAATGTCCCCTTACAAAAGGGAGTTTTTTGTTTCAAAATTCGTATACGTGTTCAACTCACTTTGTTGCAGGACTAAGACACACTTGGGATTTCTCCCATGTAGAGTCACTACTATTTTGGTCCTAATAAAATGAGTTTAGTTCTTATAGGTTTTAATTATACGTATGAGAAAACATGGAGTATATCTCCTATTTTTTAGTATAAGTATGTAGTAGGAAAGTATAAAGTTTATTAAGTCCATTTTTATTTTATTGAAGTCCAAATAGGTCAAGTCGCATTCATGCCAAAGCCATCTTACTCAAAATTTGGTCCAAGTATAATTTCTCTTATTTTCGTCCCTTATGTTGGGCCTTTTGCCCCAAAAGCCTTTTTTTTCTTCTCTTTTTTTGCAAGTTATTAAGTCCAAACAAACATTGTTACAATATTCTTTTAAGTTGGCTAAAATCTGAAACTTAGTTTCTAAATCATACTCCAAATTATTCCCTTATAAATAAGTCCTAGGCCCAAATCATCTTTGCAGTCCAATTTAATACTAAAGCCTAAAGGACAAAACCAGTTATGCAATTTTGAAGATACTCCATAAATGGGTCAAAGGCCCAAAAGCTGATTTTTCTTTCTTATCCGTTTGTTTCAAGATTTTGCAAAGGGGAGAAGGCCAAAACTTTATAACTCAGTTTCAAATCAATCTTACTCCATACTTGTCAAAAACCGGTTTTAAGCTTGAGGAAAACATTTTGAAAAAATAGATACCAATTTCATGCTTGTATTTAAGAATTAGCCGAATTTGGAAAATCATTTAAGCGACTTCCTAATACTAAAGCTTTCCTAAGTTCTAAGAATTCTTAAGGGTTTCAACATTTCACAAGTATGTTTTACACATACATATAGCATATGAAAAAGGAGAGAGGAAATGGTTGATGGGTTTACCAAACCCATCTACGTAAGTATTGACAATTTTCACCCATTGTTAGGCCTTCATTGACCATTTTAATCCATGGTTGGTCCTTCAATATATTAGCTTCCCTTTCATATTTTTCTCGGACTCGATCAAGAAAGAATGTTGGGCTTCAGGCCAAATAGGATTGTTTAACAGAAGATGGCCCAAGTGGCCAGTAAAGAAGTCCCATGCAACAAAGAGGTAAGAAGGAAATATGGTTAGAGGGTATCTATACTTAATCAACTAATTAACAAGAACTTAGGGAATAAATATTATCACATTGTAGACACACATATATGTCAAATACTAAATATACATGTCAACACGTGATGAAGGGATTGATACATCGACCAAATTCATTTTTAAAGAAATCAACTTAGGAAAAAAAAAAACATAGGTGATGAAGGGATTGATACATACAGAGTCCAAATTCATTTTTCAAAGCAGAGTTCCTTCTCAATCAACTTAGGCATCATTCCAATAAATATAAACATAGCACAAAAATATATAAAATGGGAAAAGCTAAATATCCCGTATTTTGAACAACGACAACTTGGGCGAATTACGATAAGAGAGAACCTATTTGAACAAATAACTATTAACATCTTGAAATCCATGTTTTTTATTAGACTAATTAACTAATGTCATTCACATTTGAAGGGAAACTAGATGTTCTCATCTTATTTCCTCATGTATCTAACACGAGAGAAAAGAAGAGAGGCTATGTACCGAGAAAAAGAGAGACTATCACCGCAAGCAAACCTAACTTGAGTTGAATAAACTAAAACTTTAGAGTGCTTATACTAATAATTAGACCTTATTCTCGGTTAGAAGAAAATAGCAAATGTTTTGATGGTTGTATATAAGCTAATATTTTTGTGTGTGGATGTTGGCATTTGACCTAACACCTATCATTCAAACTATCATTGTTACACCTAAAATATATAAAATGCTCATATGAATTAAACATGATTAATACAACATGTTTGTATACGGTAAAAATTATGTAGAAAAAGGACTAGTAATGTCGTAAATTGATTATTGATGTCGACCCGGGGTTCAATGATCCGAACCCGAATTTCTAAGGCTTAACAACGAATAGAAGAGCATGGAGCATCCGAGAATTGAGACTTGATTTAGCTTGGACATTTGGACCCTTTGGCATGTCGATTCCCGAGGAGGAAACTCTATTCAATCCTAAAGATGGAGATGTTGTAAAATGAAAATCTAGCACGTTGCGGATTTCACTCCGTACGACCTAGGGAACAGTTGTAAAACCCGAGATTTCGGGGATCCTTATCTCTAATTTATTTAGTTACCTTGTCGGATATAAATTCTTGTACTATAAATAGGGAGGGGAGTAAATTTTCATCCCCTATCAGTTTTTTCACCATTTTACTGCACAATTATACTATTTGTTTCTCAAAGTTCTATCAAGCATAAAGATAATAAGATCATCAACAGTTTGGTCCGAGCAAACTCGAGTCTCAAGTCGAGCTATTCATCAAAATTCAAGGCTATTTCCTACTCTTTTATTCGCAATCTATATTTCGTTACTAATGTTTTTTCGTTCTATAGTGAATCAAATTGCATATTCAATTCAATTGTTACCTTTTTAAGCGGGTAAGCCGGGCGGTACAGCTTGGGTGGCCGTTTAGGACTCTAATCTATTTTGGCGCCCGCCGCGTTTGGGGCTAAGGATATATATATATATACGATGATTTGCTTATAACTCGACTTTCACTTGTTCTTTCATTTTTTTTTTATTTTAGAATAACTTTGACATTGCGAACGTAAACAACATCAATAACGATAACCACGACAATAACCCCAACGATGAGTACCGTAGAAGAGCATGAACATCATTTGGACCACGATTCCCGGGTGATCGGATGTTGAAAATCCTCGGATTTCCCGTTGATGAGATTTCGGATCCTTATCTCTAATTTATTTAGTTACCTTGTCGGATATAAATTCTTGTACTATAAATGTATCCGTTCACCATTTTACCGATGATGGATCAAGTTACACAGCAAACTCGAGTCTCAAGTCGAGCTATTCATCAAAATTCAAGGCTATTTCCTACTCTTTTATTCGCAATCTATTTCGTTACTAATGTTTTTTCGGGTTAAACGAAAAAACGACCATGGGGCTAAGAAAATTAACTTACGCATGATTTTTTTTTATGATTTATTACGGAAACAACATCAATAACGATAACGATAGTACCGTGACCATGATGCGGACCATGCGACTATTTCCGTTCAACTCCAAAGGAACCAACGAAGAAAAAAATTAACTTACGAGTTCAAGAACAGTGACCATGCCACTATGCGAACCAAAAAGGAACCGAAGACCCGCACCAGCTCGTAGCGAAATTGAGGTAAGCAGCGATGGGGAGCGGTTGGTGCCTGATGGGTCTTCCGAGGTGATAAGAATGTTGGAGGCGCTATCTAAACGGATCGACTCTAACGAAAAGAAGGTGAAAGAATATAATTCTCGAGTGAATCAAATTCCAGGCGCGCCACCAGTTCTGACCGAATCGGAGACCAAATATATTATCCGGGGCCTTTTCCACCAAGTGCGGCTCCAAAACTTTAACCAAAAAGGTTTAAGATGCCCGAGATGCCAAAATATGACTGGACAATAGATCCGCAAGAACATATAACCACCTACCTACCCCTGTGCCATAATGGGCAATGATTTGGAAGACGATGAGATTGAGTAGGTAATGCTAAAAATGTTTGGCGAGACATTAACTAAAGGAGCCATGCAATGGTATTGCACACTACCCCAAAGACTTAATTCCATCCCTCGAGTTGCTCGCAGATGCCTTCGTAAAAGCTCATGCCGAGGCCCAGAAAGTGTAAGCAAGAAAGGCCGACATATTTAAGATCTTCCAAAAGGATGGCGAACGGCTCAGAGAGTTCGTGATGAAATTCCAGAAAGAAAGGATGTTGCTTCCCCCGGTTCCCGATGAGTGGGCAGCTCAGGCTTTCACGAAGGAACTTCATCCCCATAGCTCGAACGCTTCCCTCAAGCTTAAAGAAAACTTATTGGAGTTCGGAGCTATTACTTGGGCAGATGTTCATAACAGGTATGAGTCTCAGATACGGGTGGAGGAAGATTAGCTCGAACTTCCACCAAGTCCAATTAATCGGGTTAAAAATTCCGAGAGACCAAAGAGGATTTCTGAAATGAAGTTTCAACCACCAAGGGATAGTGATACGCTCAAATTTACACTTTCAATAGTGTAATGCGGACGATTTAAAATATAGTAAATCAACGAGGTGTGAAAAGTTTACTAAACAAGTATAATTCTAATCTTGCGATCCTTGTGTATTCCAGAAAAAAAGGGTTTATAGTTGTTTTGGTTTGTGGACTAATTTAAAGTGACAAGAAATTTAAAGTTGTAAATATATGGGTAAAAAGAACCAAGGTTGTGTCCCCGTCAGATGAAGTGTATGATCATGGGTATCGATCTTGATATATTTCTAATGGATCGTTTGTATGGATGCACTTAACCTCTATGTGAATCTAATCTATTTTCCAATAAGAAAAGATTATTTCTTTCTATGCTTTTTCCAAAGATAAGAAAGTATGCATGAAGAACGGTTAACTATGCCAAGTAAATTCCTCTATTCCTAAGTGAATTTATTAAACAAGGTTTAAAGCCTTGAGTTCTTGTTATTTGTTCTTACCTAACCCTAGTTATTTTCCTAAATGAACTAAAGTTTATGTCATTAGCTATTGTTTGCAACCACTAACTATATGATGAAAACAAAGAACAAATAAACCCTAACAATCCATTATGCGTATATCATTCACGATCCCCAATCACAACACACCCATCCTTAGGTTCACAACCTTAGTAAAGGTGTTTAGCTACTCATGGCAACAAGAAAACAATAAAAGATTGAAAATTGCATAATTGAAATGGTACTGAATCTTACGAATAAAACTAGAAATTAAACAATTGTAATTGTCTTGAAAGTCTTGAAGAGTACTAAGAACAAATTGTCTCCACACAAGTCTCAAAATTCAAGATTTCAAAAGTATGAAAGTGATAAAAAAACATTCAAAACCCTATTGGCTATTTATAAGATTCAAATCCTTCTTCAACATGGAACAAATCACGTCAACCGTGCGGAAAGAGTACGGGACGTACATTGAATTACGTTCCGTCCTTGTAAAATACGGCATCTGGCTAACTTCAAACTTCGGAAGAAGTATGGGCAAATGTCCATCCCGTCCTTTGAAGTACGAGACGTACTCTAACGACATCCTTTTCCTCAGTGCTTAATGACTTTCTATTGCTTTCAGCCAAAGGACGGGCACTAAGTACGGCCCATCCCTATATGTACGGGACGTGCTTTCCAAGCCGTACTTCCCTTTGATTTTCAGAAACTTCAGTGGTTTTCCTCCCAAGTGCGGGGAACAGGTATGTCCCTTCATGCGGGATGTCCTTCCTCATGTTTTGCTCCATTTTGCTGAAACTTTTGTCTTTGGACTCCTATGACGCCAAATACCTGAAACACAATAAAAACACATCAAGTTGACCAAAACTTGCTCAAAAACAAGTAAAACTTATAGCCAAAGAGCGTTAAATGTGCCAAAAATCCTCGGCATATCAACGCCCCCAACTTAAAGTCTTTGCTTGTCCTCAAGCAAGTCGTAAAACATAATGACTCAATCTAACACCTAGATATCACAGAGTAATAATGTCTATATTGGTTTTGACTTTGAATTACCAGCATACACATTTCTCTTCCAAGGACCACCCCATTTTTCTATTTTCAAACATTATGCATAATTCAATTATGCAATGAATAACAATGATGCTTCAATGCATTACATTATCAAGCATATTATGATGTACACAAACGCTACATTAGGCGGTCCTTTCACTTTGATCAATTCTCATCCTTATGCCCTCACATCGACCAAAGAATGTCCCAACACACATATATACAAAAATAATGGGACGAAGATGAAAGAGAAGAGAAAACACTCACACTTACAAAGAAGTTCATATCTACACTTGCTAATACGATAAGCTTGCCCTTGTTTTCTATGCTTTCATCCTCGATTCGTTCAGTTGTGATCACATGAGGACTTATTTATGGCTTGTAATGTAGACTTAGGGATGGATAGGCTACTTTTTGGGTATTAGTGACTAACCCTCCTTGAACACTACAACATCTCTTCACCTCAATTCGCCTCTTATTCAAGATCATAGCACGTCTGTACTCGCGCAAAATCTCCACTAAACGCTCAATCTTTTCCCTAGTCAATAATGCCAAAATGATCATTGGAAAAGTCTTATTAGGACCAGGGAACTCGTACCTCAAGTGTGATGGAAGCTGCTTAAACTCAAGCTTTGGTGGATCAACAATAGAAGGTTTAGCTTGTGGAGTAGTTCTATTTGCAAGGTCAAGATCAAGCTTTCATTGGTGGTAAGTGTCAGAACCCATACCCTCAAGCACATTTATCATTTTCACGTAGCCCTCCATATCATCAGCATGAAAGTTCATCAGAACCGCAAAGAAGAACTTCTCCCAAACTTTCTTCTTCAATTTTATGTTTGACAACATCATTAATCCTATCGAACGAATCAATAGCCGAGATACCCTCATAAGAACTTGGCAACTTCATCCCCTTGCTTACATGGAAAGTCACTTTTTCATTATTCACTCAGAATTTAATTTCATTCTGTAAAGAGTCGCTAAGTGCTCTGCCCGTAGCAAGGAACGGTCCTCCCAAGATGATGGGAATATCTTTATCCACCGCGCAATCCTGAATAACGAAATCAGTAAGATTCATGAACTTACCCGCTTGCACCAACGCATCACCTATAACCCCAACTGGCTTCTTGATAGATCTTTCCGCCATTTGTAATCGCGTAGAAGTCGGTCTAAGCTTTCCCAATCCGGATTGTTTGAAAATAGCAAAGGGCATTAAGTTGATACTTGCCCCATTATCACACAGAGCACGGGCGAATGCATGAAGCCCAATATTGCACGGAATGGTAAACGCCCTTAGATCTCCCTTCTTTTGAACTGTCGTGGAAGTAATAATCGAACTCACACGATGAGTAATATTCACTGTCTCATATTGCGCAGACCTTTTATTCGTAAGCAGGTCTTTCACAAACTTAGCAAATTCGGGTATCTCTTTGACAAAGATCTAAGATTGGAAAGTTCACTGTTACCTGCTTCAACTAATCATAGAACTTCTGACACTTAACATCATCATTTTTCTTTGTCAACCTCTGAGGAAAGGGAGGCTTTGCTTTGTACATCTGAGTCAGAGGGCAAAGAGCCCCTTTTATCATGTGTTTTCTTGTATCAGCAGCAACCTCTGGAGTATCAGAAACTTTTTCTTTACCATGGACCTCTTCATCAATGATAGGCGCATCAGAATGCACCTCTTCTTCCTCAAAATTAGATCTATATCAACCACCTTCTTGTCAGCACCTTGAAGTATTTTACCACTCCTCATGCTATGTAACGACCCGTTTGGTCATTATAGTCCTTTTGGCACTTTCGCCATTTCCAAGTGTTTATTGACTCGTTTTGACCCGAGGTTGACTTTTAGGCAAACAGACCTTTTTCAGAGTTTTGTCAACTCTGAAAGGTCTAGATGATTATTTTCAACTTGTATGTATGATTGGTTCAATTTTTAATGCATTTTGGCGCATTTTGAGACTTTAGATGGGAAATGAAAAGTAAGCACCGGTGATTGACTCGGTCAACAAAACTTCCGTTGGAAATTTTGAGACCACGAGTGCATTCGTAGCATGTTTTTGTATGAGTTTAGGTGGTTGGGGTACAAGCAGATGGGCTCGAGAATAACCCCAAAATTCAATGGAAGACTTAGAAAACATGGGCAATTCTGGTGTCTGGTTCACGCAACGACAGCACCAGAGCCGCCCCAGCGGTACTGCTATGGATGTGTAGTGGCCGTTGAGGCGGTCATGAGTAGATTGGCCTTCACCGCTGCAGCGCTGTCCCCGACGCCGCAGAGGCACCGCTTTAGCGGTAACCCCTAGCCGTGGCGGTCACAGGCAGTGTTATTTCATTTATTGTGTCTTAAATAGGACTTAGACCCTCATTATTTCATATCTCGGTATTGAAGCCTAGAGAAACTGTTCTTGGAGATAATTTGGAGAAACTCTTGGAGGTAAACTTTGCCCAATCCTTTACTCTTCTCTTTTATCATCATCATCTTAGAATTATCCCTTCTCTTTTCAATCCCTTAGAAGTAGAATTTGAAGAAGGGTTTTTGGAGACTTCTCCCTAGGGTTATAATTGATAAAATTGATGATGTTAATACTAAAATATGATGAATCTAAGCTTAGTGATCATATATCTTCCACTTTTAATGTTGAAGTTCAGATTTGGTGAATTAGGGTTCATACCCAATTTAGGGGTTTTGCTAGAAATCAGATTTGGGAATAGTTCTTGAGCTAAAACAATAATAAATGATTGGGTTATGATTACCTAGGATTCAATTTGGTATTTTACCCATGAATTTTTCGTTTCGCCCTTGTGGGCCCGTTTTCCCAGTTTCTAGGGTTAAATTGGACCTAATTGATATCATAGCAATATTAGTATCATTATTCATGATTTCTAATTTATAATTCGATTATGCTTAGAATACTTTGGTTTTGAGCCTTAGAAGAAGGGCAAGGCGATAGAGTGACTTGTTGGTGTTGCAATTCGGCAATCCAGGTAGGTTATGATTTACTTTTGGTGAGACTTAGTATAGTGAATCACATATTTAGATTATGGTGTCAGAGACAGAATGTGAACCTTCGGGTGTGAAGTTGGGATGGATATTGCCTTAGGTTGGGCCCTAATGTGTGCTGGAACTAGTCACCCCGTTATATGTGTTTGATCGTTTAATGGTGTTGGCTTGATGCCAAGTGTAGTTGGTAGATAGCGAATGTCGCTTGTCCTGATTGGGGATAGGATTGGCATACCCTTCTTGGTATTTGTACTATGATATATTAGTAGCGTATTCGCTGTTGGTACTTGATTATATATGTTGGCATACCCACTGTTGGTATTGTGATGTGATATATTTGTTGGCGTACCCCGTTGAGGTACTTGTGATATTGAGCTTACTTGTTGATGATTTACATATGCACTACATGCATTCTCTCATATTATCATGCATGGCTGATATCCGGTGATGATCCAAAGATCGTTGATTGAGCGAAACTGATATTTGATAAACTCTTTTACTTGAGTGATTGTGAAAAAGGCCGATATCCAAAGATCCATTTCGAAATTGTTGTTTATATGAAAATGATACTTGATAAACTCTTTTACTTGAGTGATTGTGAGGAGGCCGATGTCTGAGGTTTAATTTCGAAATCGTTGATTTATGAAACTGATATTTGATAACTCTTTTGAGTGATTATGAGGAGGCCGATGTCCGATGGTATATTCGGGCATCGTTGTTGCATGGCCATTTTCGATGTTATCTTAGATTTGATTGTACTGTATGGGCTCTGCGGGTCCCTAGAGTGGTGCCGGTGAGACTCCCCATGTGAGCAATTAGCCAAGGTCCCAGCTATCTGTTTGGCAAAGATACGGGATGAGTGGCACTCAGACTTCGAGAGGCACACTGGTTTGTGGTGTCGAGACGTCGATATTTCCGTTCGGAGTACATGTTTACATCTCATTTGCATAACATGGCATGGCATCGCATTCATACCATTATTGCATTGCATTATGACTTGAGTGAGATGTCGTGATGACTGTATTGTGGTGGATTGTGTTGTTGATTCTAGAGTGTTGATTGTTCCAGGAATTGATATACTCAGACTTATTATATTAGGGTTAGATACTTACGCAAGTTTTGATGGATACTCGGTTACGATTATATTGTTTCATGATAGATTGTTCTACTTATTTATCTGCGTTATTCTCTGAATTATGTTAACTATGCTTAGTCAGCCTATGATGCCTACCAGTACTGTGGTTTGTACTGACCGTCACTTGCTGCATTCTTTTATGAATGCAGAGTATCAGGCCGAATCTACTTCTCTGACTTGTGGCTGATCGACTCCTCAGCTTCTAATTGAGTTTTCCAGGGTGAGCACGGCGTCTGCTGACCTTGAAGACTCTTCTATTGTTTATGTCTTACTTTCCTTTCAAGACATGATTTGAGATACTTATGTATTATTATTCAGACCAGAGTTATTCGGATTTAGATTCTCTTGTATGGCCAGACTAGATACTGGGGTGGTTTCATTTACTTCCGCACTTTTCTATATTATACTATATTATGAGACTTACGTCATTTACTTCTTCCATTTTTTATTATATTTATTAATT
This sequence comes from Lycium ferocissimum, assembly GCF_029784015.1. Lineage (NCBI taxonomy): Eukaryota > Viridiplantae > Streptophyta > Magnoliopsida > Solanales > Solanaceae > Lycium > Lycium ferocissimum. The sequence goes on along the minus strand of NW_026714752.1, from coordinate 6,868 downwards.
TTGAACGTTGAGTTAACGGTTCACCTACCGAGGGGGGAATGGTAGGTACCACATGACTTAGGCTAAAATGGGCCGTGACATGCTAATAGCAAAAGTACATTCCATGCCACCACCATTCTTCGAGTTTAGAATAGTATCACTAGGAAGCCTACCTTTTCTGGTAGGATGCTGTTCTCTAGGAAGATCGCGCATCTACTGTTCAAAGTTCTAAATAGCTACTGAATGAGAAACCACTATCTCTGATAGCCCCGATAATGTCTTTTCAGCATTTGTCAGACTTGCCAACACTTTTTCAAGCATTGACTCCAACCTCAAACTACTTTAATCATTAGACTGCCCTTTTGGTGGAATGCAAGGGTTGGAACTTCTGTTCCCGAAGATACCATTTTTGTTGTTGTATCTACCTTGGTTCGGTCCACCATAGTTGTTATTGTAGTTCCCTTGGTTGTATGCCCCCTGCCCTTGTTGAGGTCTCCTGTACCTTTGATTTGGTCTAGAAACATCCCATTTCGCTACATAGTTTGCTATTGCACATTCTCAACTGGCTGAGGGGGACCCTCTTAATATGGACCATCGTGGCATTGGTACAGTCCAGGCGGCATGCTTGCGATATCTTCACAAACTTTCACCTTCTTCAATTCCCTCTCATCAAGCCTCTTTGTCAATAAAGAGAGACTAGTGGCCAATTGTGCCAATGTCTGCTGCGTTTCCTGGCAATTTTTCACAATATTTTGAATCAACGGTGTTCTAAGTGATAGCCCATCAGAAGTACTTGAATGCCATGCTTGGCTGTGTTTAGTCAATCGATTAAGTATATCAGTAATATTAGCATAGGACTTATTCATGAAACACCCACTGGCAGCATTATTGGCTATCGCTTGGGTTGTAGGATCCAAACCTCTGTAGAACTTCTCCTTCAAAATCTGATCTGGAAAACCATGGTTTGGACTCCTATCCAAATATTCATTGTACCTCTCCCAAGCTTCAAAAATTTGTTCCCCATTACATTATTTGAACTCGTAAATCTGATCACGAATTTCAGCTCTTTTACTCGGGGGGTACCACTTCCTGAGAAACATTGTGAACATCTCTTCCCATGTAGCAATAGAGTTTGGGGGTAGCTTTGTGAACTATTTTCTCGCTTCTCCTGCGAAAGAATATTTGAAGAGTTTCAGCCAGACCGCTTCTTGAGTCATACCACGTTGGATATGCTGAGAGCACACATCCAGAAAGTTTTTATATGTTGGTGAGGGTCATCATCAACTGCATTTTGAAAGTGTCCCTCTTGTTTAAGCATATGATAGAGGGAATTAACAAACACTATAGTAGCAGTCTACCTCGGATGAATTATTGTTAATGCAAAGTCTTCATCAGCTTCCGACTCATCAGCAAAAACATTGTCGACTGGAAGATCGTTGTTAGCCAAGATCACCTAGTTTACAAGATAGCAAATAAGGTTTTTTGGAATATGAAAAAGACTCTAAGAAGAGTAAACACTATTTAGTAATTTCAAAACCGTATTCCCCGGCAACGGCGTCAAAATTTGATACGCTCAAATTTACACTTTTAGTAGTGTAAAGCGATGATGTCAAATATAGTAACCCAACAAGGTTAGGGTCGAATCCCACCGAGAATATGGTATGAAAAGTTTGCTAAACAAGTATTATAGTAATCTTGCGGTCCAGGTGTATTCCAGAAAAAGGGTTTTATAGTTGTTTTGGTTTGTGGGCTAATTTAAAGTGACTAGAAATTTAAAGTTGTAAATATATGAGTAAAAAGAACCAAGGTTGTGTCCCCGTCAGAAGAAGTGTATGATAATGGGTATCGATCTTTATATACTTCTAATGGATCGTTTGTATGGATGCACTTAACCTCTACCTGAATCTACACTATTTCCCAATGAGAAAAGATTATTTCTTTCAATGCTTTTTCCAAAGATAAGAAAGTATGCATGAAGAACGGTTGACTATGCCAAGTAAATTCCTCTTATTCCTAAGTGAATTTATTAAACAAGGTTTAAAGCCTTGAGTTCTTATTATTTGTTTTTACCTAACCCTAGTTATTTTCCAATATAAACTAAAGTTTATGGCATTAGCTAATGTTTGCAACCATTAATTATATAATGAAAATGAAGAACAAATAAACCCTAACAATCCGTTATGTGTATATCATTGACGATCCCCAATCACAACACACCCATCCTTAGGTTCACAACCTTAGTAAAAGTGTTTAGTTACTCATGGCAACAAAAAAACAATAAAAGATTGAAAATTGCATAATTGAAATGGTACTGAATCTTACGAATAAAACTGGAAATTAAACGATTGTAATTGTCTTGAAAGTATTGAAGAGTACTAAGAACAAATTGTCTCTACACAAGTCTCAAAATTCAAGATTTCAAAAGTATGAAAGCGATAAAAAACATTCAAAACCTATTGGCTATTTATAAGAATCAAATCCTTCTTCAACATGGAACAAATCACGTCAACCGTGGGGAAAGAGTACAAGACGTACATTGAATTACGTCCCGTCCTTGTAAAATACAAAGATCTGACTAACTTCAAACTTCGGAAGAAGTACAGGCAAATGTCCATCCCGTCCTTTGAAGTGTGGGACGTACTCTCACGACGTCTTTTTCCTCAGTGCTTAATGACATTCTGTTGCTTTTAGCCAAGGGACGGGCACCAAGTATGGCCCCTCCTTATATGTACGGGTCGTGCTTTCCATAGCACGTATGTATTTGCGCAACATCTCCACTAAACGCTTATTTTGTTCTTGGGTCAATAATGCTGAAACGATCACTGACAATGTCTTGTTCGGACCAAGGAACTCGTACCTCAAGTGTGATAGGAGCTGCTTAAGCTTAAGTTTTGGTGGCTCATTAATAGAAGGCTTAGCTGGTGGAGTAGTTCTATTTGCAAGGTCAAGATCAAGCTTTCTTGGGGTGTAAGTATAAGAATCCGGACCCTCAAGTGCATTTATCGTTTCCACGTTGCCATCCATATCATCAGCATCAAAGTTCATTAAAACCACAGCAAAAGCTTCTCTCAGACTTTCTTCTTCCATTTTATGTTCGACAAAGATCATCAATCCCATCAAACGAATCAATAACTAAGATACTCTCATAAGCACTTGGCAACTTCATCCCCTTGCTTGTTTGGGAAGTCACCTCTTCATTATTCACTCGGAACTTAATTTCATTCTTTTCAGAGTCCATAAGCGCTCTGCCCATAGCAAGGAACGGTCTTCCTAAGATGATGGGAAAATCTCTATCGATCGCACAATCCTGAATAACGAAATCAGCAAGCTTCATGAACTTACCCACTTGTACCAACACAACATCTATAACCCTAACTGGCTTCTTGATAGATCTTACCACCATTTTTAATCGCGTAGAAGTCGATCTAGGCTTTCCCAATCCGGATTGTTTGAAAATAGCAGGGGGCATTAAGTTGATACTTGCCCCATTATCACACAGAGCACGGGTGAATACATGAAGCCTAATATTGCAAGGAATGTTAAACGCCCCTGGAGCTCCCTTCTTTTGAACTGTGGTGGAAGCAATAATCGAACTCACACGATGAGTAAAATTCACTATATCATGTTGCACAGACCTTTTCTTTGTAAGCAGGTCTTTCACAAACTTAGCCAATCCGAACATCTCTTTGACAACATCTAAGAATGGAAAATTCACTGTTAACAGCTTCAACTGATCATAGAACTTCTGTCACTTAGCATCATCATTCTTCTTTGCCAACCTCTGAGGAGAAGGAGGCTTTTCTTCGTACATCTGAGTCAGAGGGCGAAGAGCCCTTTTTATTATGTGTTTCCTTGTATCAGCAGCAACCTCTGGAGTAGCAGCAACTTTTTCTTCACTATGGACCTCTTCATCAATGATAGGCGCATCAGAATGCACCTCTTCTTCCTCAATAATTGGATCTATAACAACCACCTTCTTGTCAACACCATAAAGTATTTTACCACTCCTCATGCTAATAGCAAAAGTACGCTCCACGCCAAAGACATTTCTTCGGGTTTAGAATAGTATCACTAGGAATCCCACCTTTTCTGGCAGGATGCTATTCTCTAGAAAGATCACGCATCTACTGTTCAAGTATTTGAATAGCTGCTAAATGAGAAACCACTGTCTCTGATAGCCCTGATAATGTCCTTTCAGTATTTATCAGTCTCGCCAACACTTTTTCAAGCATTGACTCCAACCTCGAACTACCTTAATCATTAGACTGCCCTTTTAGTGGAATGTAAGGGTTGGAACTTCTATTCCCGAAGTTAGCATTGTTGTTGTTATATCTACCTTGGTTCGGTCCACCATAGTTATTATTGTAGTTCCCTTGGTTGTATGCACCTTGCCCTTGTTGAGGTCTCCAGTACCTTTGATTTGGTCCAGAAACATCCTCTTTCACTACATAGTCTACATATTGAACATTCTCAACTGGCTGAAGGGGACCCTCTTTATATGGACCCTCGTCGTATTGGTACATTCCACGTGGCATGCCTGAGATATCTTCACAAATGTTTACCTTCTTTGATTCCCTCTCATCAAGAGTCTTTATCAATAAAGGGAGACCAGTGGCAAACTGTGCCAACGTTTGTTGCGTTTCCTGGCAATCTTTCACAATATTTTGAATCAACGGTGTTCCAAGTGATAGCCCATCAGAATTATTTGAATGCCATTCTTGATTGTGTGTAGTCAATCGATCAAGTATATCAGCAATATTAGCATAGGACTTATTCATGAAACAACCGCTGGCAGCATTATTGGCTATCGCTTGGGTCGTAGGATTCCAACCACTGTAGAACTTCTCCTTCAAAATCTGATCTGGAAAATCATGGTTTGGACTCCTATCCAAATATTCTTTGTACGTCTCCCAAGCTTCAAAAAGATGTTCCCCATTACATTGTTTGAACTAGTAAATCTGATCACGAATTTCAGCTCTTTTACTCGGGGGGTACCACTTCCTGAGAAACACTGTGACCATATCTTCCTATGTTGCAATAGAGTTTTAGGGCAGCTTTGTGAACCATTTTCTCGCTTCTCCGGCAAATGAATATTTGAAGAGTTTCAGCCGGACCACTTTTTGAGTCACACCCCGTTGGATATGCTAAGAGCACACATCTAGAAAGTTTGTTATATGTTGGTGAGGGTCATCATCGACTTCCTTCTGAATGTATCCCTCTTGTTTGAGCATATGATAGAAGGAATTATCAAACTTTATAGTAGTAGCAGTAACCCTCGGATGAATTAGTGCAGATGCAAAGTCTTCAGCAGCTTCTGACTCATCAACAAAAACATTGTCGACTGGAAGATCGTTGTTAGCCATGATCACCTGGTTTACAAGATAGCAAACAAGGTGTATTGGAATATGACAAATACTTTAAGACGAGTAAACACTATTTAGTAATTTCAAAACCGTATTCCCCGGCTACGGCGTTAAAATTTGATACGCTGAAATTTACACTTTTAATAGCATAAAGCGGACGATGTCAAATATAGTAACCCAGCGAGGTTGGGGTCGAATCCCATAGAGAATATGGTGTGAAAAGTTTACTAAATAAGTATTATAGTAATCTTGTGGTCCTGCTGTATTCCAGAAAAAGGGTTTTATAGTTGTTTTGGTTTGTGGACTAATTTAAAGTGACTAGAAATTTAAAGTTATAAATATATGGGTAAAAAGAACCAAGGTTGTGTCCCCGTCCGATGAAGTGTATGATTGTGGGTATCAATCTTCATATACTTCTAATGGATTGTTTGCATGGATGCACTTAACCTCTACACGAATCTAAACTATTTCCCAATAAGAAAAGATTATTTCTTTCTACGTTTTTCCCAAAGATAAGAAAATATGCATGAAGAATGGTTAACTATGCCAAGTAAATTCGTCTTATTCCTAACTGAATTTATTAAACAAGGTTTAAAGCCTTGAGTTCTTGTTATTTCTTCGTACCTAATCCTAGTTATTTTCCCAAATAAACTAAAGTTTATGGCATTAGCAAATGTTTGCAACCACTAATTATGTGATGAAAATGAAGAACAAATAAACCCTAACAATCCATTATGCGTATATCATTCACGATCCCCAATCACAACACACCCATCCTTGGGTTCACAACCTTAGTAAGGGTGTTTAGCTACTCATGGCAACAAGAAAATAATAAAAGATTCAAAATTGCCTAATTGAATTTGTACTGAATCTTACGAATAAAACTGGAAATTAAATGATTGTAATTGTCTTGAAAGTCTCGAAGAGTACTAAGAACAAATTGTATCCACAAGTCTCAAAATTCAAGATTTCAAAAGTATGAAAGTGATAAAAAAACATTCAAACCCCTATTGGCTATTTATAAGATTCAAATCCTTCTTCAACATTGAGCAAATCACGTTGCCCGTGCAAAAAGAGTACGGGACGGACATTGAAGTACGTCCCATCCTTGTAAAATACGGCATCTGACTAACTTTGAACTTCGAAAGAAGTGCAGGCAAATTTCCATCTCGTCCTTTGAAGTAAGGGACGTACTCTTACGACGTCTTTTTCCTTAGTGCTTGATGACTTTTTGTTGCTTTCAGCCAAGGGACGGGCACCAAGTATAGCCATCCTTATATGTACGGGACGTTCTTTCCAAGTCGTACTTCCATTTGATTTTCTAGAAACTTCAGTGGCTTTCCTCCCAAGTGCGGGGAATAGGTCCGTCCTTCCAAGTACGGGACGTCCTTCTTCATGTTTTACTCCATTGTGCTGAAACTTTCGTCATTGGACTCCTATAATGCCAAATACCTAAAACACAATAAAAAACATCAAATTGACCAAGACTTGCTTAAAAACAAGTAAAACTTATAGCCAAAAAGCAT
>NW_026714751.1:0-22640 GCF_029784015.1 Lycium ferocissimum | reverse complement strand
GATTTTTTGAAGGTTTTCTTCTATTTTTTTACCACTTACAAAGGTGACCCGAGAAATCGGCAAAGTTTCAATGGACGGATGCTTGTGATCGTAGTTTCCAAGAGCTAAAAAGTAGATTGACTTCTGCTCAGATCCACGACACTTCCCGGAGGATTGGAAGGTTATGTTGTTTATTGCGATGCTTCGGGCATTGGGCTAGGCTGTGTGGTGATGCAACATGGTAAGGTGATTGCGTATGTTTCGAGGCAACTACGAAAACATGAGAGAAAAATTATCCAACCCATGACCATGAATTGGGCTATGATGATTCATGCATTAAAGATATGGAGACATTACATGTATGGTGTTCATGTGGATATTTACACAGATCATAAGAGCCTTCAGTATATCTTCAAGCAAAAAGAGTTGAATTTATGGCAACGACGGTGGTTGGAATTGCTAAAAGATTACGATGTTGATATCCTATATCATCCCGAAAAAGCAAATGTTGTGGCTGATGCTCTTAGCCGTAGATCCATGGGAAGTTTGTGTGATGTACAACTAGAGAAAAGAGAAATGGCTTGGGAGTTCCGGCGGTTAGCTAGCCTAGGAGTTCGAGTGGTGGACTCGAGTAGCGAGGGGAACTACCATTCGAATTCGGCCGGTCTCGTCGCTAGTAGTGGAGGTGAAAGAGCGACAATACGAAGATCCCATGCTAATGCATTATAGAGATACACTCCCTCAGACGGAGAAGTCATCATTTGAGTTTATAGAAGATGTTGTTCTCCGGCCCTAGGTAGATTATGTGTTCTACGATGTGCTACGGTTACGCCACCAAATATTGAGGGAAGCCCATTGCTCTGACCCAATACACCACCCCGAAGCAACTAAAATGTACCATGATCTTAAATCTATATATTGGTGGAATGGGATGAAGAAAGATATAGCGAGAATTTGTAGCTCCAATGTCCCCAGCGTCAACAAGTAAAAATCGAGCACCCGAAAGCCGGGCGGATTGTTGCAAGCTATAAAAATTCCAACTTGGAAGTGGAGTAATTAACGTGGACTTCATTACGGGCTTGCCCCGTTCTCGACGTAAGTATGAATCTACATAGGGTGATTATGGATGAGCTCACGAAAGTCGACTCGTTTCTTACCGATCGGAACTACTTATGTGGCAAAAGATTATGCAAAGCTTTATGTTAAAGAGATAGTGCGACTCCATGGTGTTCCAGTATCTATTATCTCAAATAGAGGAACTCAGTTTACATTTAATTTCTGGAAGTCCTTCCAAGAGGGTTTGGGGACTCATGTGAGCCTTGGCACGGCATTTCATCCGCAGACTGACGGACAAGCTGAACATACCATTCAGACTCTTGAGGATATGTTTGTTACATCCCGTATTCTCGTGCGTTGAATTGCATCATAGGTTAGTCTCATAAGCTCAAAGGGCAGGGTTATGTTTGAAGTTATAAATGTTTATGTTATGTTCAACAAGTGATGAGTAAGTGCCGTGAAGGTTGGAGGTTAAACGAATCGGGAAAAAATAAAATAAGTTTCGCTGAGTTTGGGATGTTGAATAAGTTATACAGACTGTATGGAGTTTTGGACATATCCAAGTGTGCAAATAAAGAGAGCGACGTATAAAAGTTTTAGGTCTCGAAATAAGGGGCAAAAACCCCATTTTTCTGCACTAAAATTCCCCCAAATGTTCCAGAAATTTTAGCAACAAAGAGAGAGTAAAAATACATCACAAAAGTGAGGATTTTGAGCAATTTCAAGTGACGGAGTATTAATCAAGGTCCTAGTAACGTGCGGTTGCGATTGTAGTATTGTTTTGCGTGTGGAATTGGCTTGGATTCAAAGTGAATATTGAAGATATTGCTGCTCTGTCAAGAATAAGGAATGAATTTCTCCTTATTAATATTAATTTCGGTTTATTTACGGAGAAGGGGCTGTAAAATCATTATAAAATGGCTATGTGACGGAAATATGGGACGAACACCATATGAACATTTGTGAATACGTTGATATGGGAAATGATGTTTTGTTGTTGGTATCGTTATTGTTATTGTTGGTTGTTGGATTGAGAATTTGGGCTAGGCGTATAAACAGGGGAAATGCTGCCCGATTTTTGACAAAATATAAAATAGTGTAGTTTGAAACTTGGTACAAGTGTGTGATAAAGAGGCCAACGCTAGTGTGAATCCTCTTAAATGTAGACTCGCGAATTTGGATAAATAAGTGTGGATAATGTTATATCCCGTACTTTGTACGTTGGAATATTCTAAGTTGGTTGTGACAAGTTATGGACAGGACTTTCAATTTCCGATTTTGTTGATTCTGTTTTAATGCACAAGTTGCATATTCATCTTTTCATTGGTATGGAGTGTTAAGGGTAAATTGGGAATAAGGAAAATTTGGGGGTTAAAAGTGAATTATGAAAAGTTGAGCATTTCATGAAAATTAAGGGCTAGAAGTGAAATTTTGAAAACTTAATATTTCATGAAAATGGCCATATGTGGCCATGTGTGGGGTGTGGGCCATGGGCCACTTGGATGCAACTTATATGTGATAAAAGATGACAAATTAAGTCATCTTCATCATTTATCACCTCCTAGAAATTTCAAGAAACTTGGAGAGAGGGAGAGAGTAACCATTCGGCCATAGTGGCCGAATTTGAGGTCCCAAAAATCATGGTCAAAAAATTATTTTCTTCTAGTTTCTCTACTAATTGGAAGGTCCTCTACAACGTGGAGTAGTTGTTGGAGCAAGCAAATCGTTCGTTGTTGTGATTTACCAACTTTAGCCGAGTGGAGAAGATGGATGGAAAAAGGTGAGGTCTAATCTTCTTTACATGTTTTATAGGTGTTTGTGCATGTTGTGATATGTAGAAATGAATGAAGTTCATGAAATTGTGGTGTTGAAGTTGTACGTGTTATGTTGAGGTTTGGCCGTGCATGTGTAGTGTTGAATAAAAGTGAAGAACTAAATTTATTCAGTATGTTTGGGTTGTTGTGTTGTGGATTATGTGATGAAAATGGAAGTTAGATGGTATAAGTTGAAGTTGTGGCCGTTTGTGAGATAATGTAGAAGTTGGTATATTGGTAATATAGTTTCTTGCATTTATATGAATGATATTGTAATATGTGGTTGTTGATATAGTTTATGAATTTGAAGAAAGAAATGTATTGTTGTTGTTCTTATGGCATTTGGAAGTTTCGGGTGGACTAGTATAGTGGTTGGGTTGTTTGGAATATTTTGCGGATTGTTTAAAATGTCCTCGAATCTTGTTTGAATGGTTTTGGATTAGTACTTGCATGTGAGATCATTGGTATTGGTTTGATTATATGTGGTTGAGTCGAATGCTAATGGAATGTCGTCGAATTATGTAGAAAAGAGTTACCGATGTTAGAATGCGTTTGAAATTACTTGTTGATGTTGTTGGAATGGTTGTTGGTATTGTTGTTGATGATATTGGCCGAGTTGAATTCAGGGATGTTGAACTTATAGGGAAAATGTCGCCCAAATTTACGTAAATTAAGTGATGGCTTGGGATTGGATCCTTAAGTACTTAAAGCTAATGTTTGGTGTTTAATGACGTTATTGTAGCTCTTGGAGAGCCCGAGACTTAAGTTTGGATTGGCTTAAGAAGTGAATGAGGTATGTAAAGCTTATCCTTCTTTTCTTTTGGCATGTCCTAGACGCAAGTAAGTTATGATATGTTATGCGCTTCGGGGGTAATTCTATTCGTAAAGTCCGAGCATGTTTACGATGCTTATTTGCTTCTTGATGTTGGCATCCTTAATATGGTTAAGCTATGGTCCGTATGTCTCTGATATGATTGGATTTGAAATGCTGTGTAAACGGTTTTGTTCCAAAAGGATCTTATGTCTAAAAATGTCCGTAACTTTCATAGACAGAACCGGATTGCTTTGATATGCTCGTAAGTGATTCTATAACGTATAATGACTTTAACTTTCATAGGCGGGCCCGGATTGGGTTGACGCTCGTCCGTGGGTCCCGCGACTTTCCTTCGTATAGTGCTAACGACTTTTTGAAAGAACTTAATATGACTATCTTTCCGACCCCCGAGTATGATTACTTATTTATCTGTTGAGTCTGAAATGAGGATTTTTATGCATGCGATTTTGATACGTGACTATGGTTTCTGAAGTTCGGTTTGATATGTTCCCGAGAGATATTCGGAAGAAAACCTGGTTTGACTATTGTTTCGATTTTGAACTAACAGTTCGTTTTGATTATCCTATTGGGTCTTTGTAAGTGTTTTGTATTGCATATGATTTCCACGATTACGCTCGTGCGTTACATTATTACCTCTTTCGGAGTCCGGGTCGGTTTGTTATCGTACGCACTATGTTATATTCCGAAGTATGATGTGATTCCGAAGTATGACGTGTTTTCGAAATATGATGTGATATGGAGAATGATGTGTCTGGAGATATGCAATATTCCGGTATGATGTGTTATGGCGCCCAAGGCAGGAGGGGCGACCATGTTCTGTCCGCCGGGTCCATTCGGATTTGTATGTGGTATGTGATATGATATGTGATGATTTGATGATATGATAATCGATGATATATGATATGATGATTACGTTTACCAAGTCTCTCTTCGGAGGGCGGGACACGTTATATGTTATATATATGTGATACGGAATATGATCGAGTTGGAATCGGGCGGCGGTGGGGCAAACCCAATGGTGGGACAAACCTAATGGTGGGGCAAACCCAGTGATGAGGCAAATTCCACACTGGTTTAGGCCAATCCCACATTGGTTTAGGCCAATCCCACATTGGTTTAGGCCAATCTCACATCGGCTAATGTCAGCTCATATGATAAGTCATGATGTGTTACGGTATGTATATGATGATCATTTACTTATGTCACCCAGTCCCATTATGGGCCGGATATGATACATGACATTGATATGCATGAATTGTATTTTAGGAGTAAACATTTTGGCATTCTGATTATCATATTTGTCTTCTACCGCTTTATGTGTGATTTGTACTTGATGCAAAGCACTTTGGTTTTTACGGTTGTTATGCTTGCTTTAAATGTACTCCTTACTTCGGTTATGACCTCGATTTTCGCATTCCGTGCTTTGCATACTCGGTATTCCGTGCGGCCCCCTTTCTTCGGGAAATGCGTTTCGTGCCGCGCGGTACTACAGATGAGTAGAGGACGTTCGTGCAGATATTCCGGCAAGGTTGGCGAGCTCCATTTCCTCCGGAGTCTTTCTTGAGTCGAGTATTTATGTTGCGGTATCATGCTTTGTGCTAGAGACTTTGCAGACAGTGTCGTGTGTATGAGATGTCAGTTTTGTAAGCGGCTATGTAAGCCGATGTATTATTACGCTTATTGTTACAGATTTGTTATGATTACAGATTTCATACGGTACAGGTTTCATTTGGTTTGATAAGATGAAAGGCATGTTTGTTTTCGGAAAAAATTTCATTATGTACTTGTGTCATGTTTTGCGGGCCCAGTATGGTTATGAGTATTACGAGAGTCAGCGGGTTCGCTCGGCCTTAAGTAAGGGCCGGGTGCCCATCACACCCTGTCGAAAATTAGGGTGTGACAAATTGGTATCGAGCAGATTCGTCCCTAGGGGTTGTACGCAAAGTCGTGTCCGATGAGTCCGTTTATGGTGTGAAGCGCGCCACATTTATAAACAGGAGGCTACGGGGCATCTAGGGTGGTTACTCTTCTTTCACATCTTAGATCGTGCCATAGAGCCAAGTCATAGGAAATGAGATTCCGTATGCTAACCTTTGATTTCAGCAGGAAAAGGGCATCGACAGAAGAAAGTGATTAGCGATATTGGAAGTTATAAAGCACGCAGGTAAGCAAAGGTATGAAAGATATATGTTGGGAAAGATACTGTGGTACGATCGAAATGTAAAGTCAAAAACTGAAAAGGAAAGTAAACAGGAAAGTGTAACAGGTGCAGTCCGAGTTGGACACACAAGGTAAGAATATCATCTTCGTACTGTTGTTTGTTATATCCCGTATTTTGTACATTGGGACAATCCGGTTTAACTATGATAAGTTAGGGACAAAACCATTCCGGGATACAAAGTCGGGACTTTTGACCTTTGATTTTGTTTTGAGATATAAATTGTTCATGAATTTGTTGCCATGGAACATTTAGGAAAATTTGGGACCAAAAATGGAATAATTGAAAGTTGGAAATCATGCAATTTTTGGCCCTTTGGCCGTGTGAGTGGGAGGTGGCTCCCACACATGTTGTGGCCAATTTTAATTGGTCCAACACATGTGTGTGGGCCATGGACACATGTATAACTCTTGTGGAAGCATAAAAGATGACTTCTAAGTCATCTATCTTCATTCAACACTTAGAAAAAAAATCAAGAAGTTGAAGAACAACAACAACAACCTCTCGGCCAAGAGGGAGAAAAACCAAGTCCAAATTGAGCCATCAAAAAAATATTTCTTTGATGCAAATCCACTAATTGGAGGTCCCTAAGTAACGTGGAAGTGTTGTTTGGGTCATCAAACCATCCGTTTTCATTCTTGCAAACCCTAGCCAAGTTGTAAAGTTGAAGAAGAAAGGTAAGATTTAATCTTGTTTTATGTGTTATGAATGGTGTATGCATGTTGTAGTATGCTAAAATGGATGAAATTCATGAAATATAGTATGTTGGAGTTGAGCCATGTAGGGTGTGTATGGCCGTGTAGGTGTGTGTGTTGTGTTGAGATGATGAATTGATTCTATGTAGCATGTTTAGTTGTGTAGTGTGAAGAAAAGAATGAGAATCATCAACATATGTATAGGTGTAGTGTTGGCCGAATATAGGTCATATTATATGACAAAAATGAATTAATTCTATTTGGAATTTTGAATGTTGTCGTTGTGAATTCTATGTTGGAAATGAGAGTTTAATGACTCAAGATTGATGTTGTAATTGTATGGGCTGATTTGAAGGTTATTGTGCATTTGATGTACTTTGTATATTTATGAAAATGACATCGTTATAGTGTGGATTTGTTGATGCAAATCATGATTCGAAGTCGGAAGTGTGTTATAGTTGAGGTTCTCGGGTTTGGGGCTTTTCGGGTAAATTGGAGCAATTGTTGGATTGTTGGAAATGTTGTATGAATTGTTTGAAATGTCCTTGAATATTGTTGGTATGGGTTCGGGTTAGTATTTGAATATATGAGCGTTGATGTTGGCTTGAAGGTAAGCCGTTGAATTGAATGTAATGAATGTTGTTGGATTATGTAGAAAGAGTATTTAATGTTAGAAGGCATTTCGAATTGATTATTGATGTTGCTAGTTTGGTTGTTGGTGTTGTTGTTGTTGATTTGGCCGAGTTAAATTCTCAGGGTCGGTCTATTTACAGGGGAAATGCTGCCTAAATTTCTGTAGGATTAAGTGCTAGTTTGGAATTAAATGCCTAAACGTCTATAGCTAATTTTTGATATCCGTTGACGTATTTGTAGACCTTGGGGAGTCCGAGGCGTAGGTTGGAATTAGCTTGAGTTTGGGCTAGCTTTGAGAGCGTACGAGGTATGTAAAGCTCAACCCTTCCTTCTTTTGGCATGCCTTAGTTATAAATAGGCTATGACACGAGCCTCGAGGAAATTCTATTCTCGCAATCCGAGCATGTCTACGATTCGTATTTGTTTCTTGGTATTCGTATGTTTGATATGATGAAATATTGGCCCTTATGTCTTCGTAATAATTGATTTCCAAATGTTGCATAAAAAGTTTTGTTTTTAAAAGAATTCTGTAACTACGAACGCCCGTAACTTTCACAGAAAGACTCGGATTGCCTCGATATGTTCGTAGGAGATTTTATGACGTATGATGAGTATGTTTTCCATAGGCGGGCCCGGCTCGGGTCGACACCCGTCCGTGGGTCCCGCGACTTTCCTATGTAACTCTGATGACTTTTGAAAGAATTTGGTATGACTATTATTCCGATTTTCAAGTATGGTCATTTTACTTATCTTTTGAGTCTATGATAATGATTTTATGCATATGGTTACTCACGACTCTGCTCGTGCATTCTGTTGTATCTTTCGCCAAGCCCGGGCCGGTTTCATTGTCGTGCGCACTTTGTTATACTCCGGTGTTATCTTTGTTATGGTTATCGAGCCACTCGCCGGGCCGGGTTCGCTTTATATTTGGTGTTATCTTGTGTATGGCGTTATCTTTGTGTTATGATGCGTGACGGGGATACGGAGATTTGAAACTTTACGGTGATATCTTGTGTTATGGCGCGCGATGACGGGCGGGCGACCATATTTTAAGATTCCCATGCATGATTTGTATTTTGAAAATAAACGTTTTGGTATTTGTATATGCACTTACTTTGTGTACCTACTTCGATTATGACTCGATTTGTTTACTATATCTGCGCTTTTGCATACTCGGTACATATTTCGTGCGGCCCTTTCTTCGAAGCCGTTTTCGTGCCCGCGGATACGAACGCACGGTTCGGTGATCCGCCGGTTTAGGACACCCGCACTCCAACGGAGTGCTCCCCCTTTATTCGGAGCCTACATTTTGGTATATATTCGTTCGTTGCATTTGTATATATTTGTTCAGGGGTACGGCGGGGCCCTGTCCCATCATATGATTACTTGTTTGTATGTTTAGAGGGTACGTGGACGTATATATGGGTTATGCCTATCCTGTATAGGTGTGTTTGTATATGTTATGTTAAGGCGATCCCGTTGCGTGTGACCTTATCGGCTTGCATTTGTGTATGTTTTGGGGTACATTGCGCCATTTGATAGCCTTGCGGCTTCGATATATATATATGTTTGTGTTTGAGATGTGTATGAGAACGGTTTGATAAAATCTGAGACAGCGTTTGATATTTGTGTTTGTATAAACTATCTATGTGTGATTCGGATTTGATGAATGGGTTTGGGTGCCCAACTCGGGCACTATTTACGGCCTACGGGGTTGGGTCGTGACAGAAGTGGTATCAGAGCGGTTCGTCCTCAAAATGTCTACGGACCATGTCCCGATGAGAGTCTTGTTTATCGGTGTGTTGTGCACCGCGTCTATAGCGGGAAGCTACGGGCATTTAGGATGTCATCTTTCTTTACGATCCTAGATCGTGCGATAGAGAGCTGTGTTATCGGGATGACTCTTCTCGACAAAATATTATGTTTTTCGGCGATGCCTCCGAGGAAGGCCACGGCGCGGAAGGGCAAGTCTATAGCGATTGGTGAGACCGGCCGGGCCGAGAGTTACCGGGGCCCGTGCTTTGAGCATGTGCACCGAGATTGTGCCCCAGAACGGCTAGTTCGGCTACACCACCAGTATCGGAGGGGCTTGGAGCAGCGAAAACTGCAGGTCAGGGGGCGGCTCCACCGCCAGCTCCCGAGGTTCGAGTGCCCGAGCCTCCATGTTATACCTCGCATTTCGCACGTCGGAATATTTTTAAGTTGGTTGCGAAGAATTATGGACAAGGTTATCTCTCGACTTTGTTTTACGACAAATGGCTTATGAATTTTGTTGGAAGGAAGCGTTAAGGAAAATTTGGGGCCAAAGGTTAATTATTGAAAGTTGGTCATTGCATGAAATTAATGATTATGTGGTCATATTATGTAGGTGGGCCATGGGCCACATGGATATATAAGACAAGCTTATGAAAGATGATTAAGTGAATCATCTTCATTATGTTTAATTCAAGAAAATTCTAGAGAATTAAAGAGAATTAGAAATTTTTTTTTGGAAGAAAATAGGGGCACATGACCGGCCATGTGCCCCTCTATATATATATATATGTGTGTGTTAATAACTTACAAGGCAATTCATCATTTGGGACTTGGAAAGTTCAAGAGAAATCAAGAAAAAGAAAAGAAAAGAGAGAGAGGGTTATTTGCCATGGGCAGGACGAACACCTTTACCCCTTAAGTTGGTCATGGGAAATTTTTCTTCTTCTAGTTTTCTACTAAATGGAAGGTCCTCTACCCTATGGAGTAGTTGTTGGAGAAAGATAACCATTTGTTTGGCAAGAAACAAGTCTGAGCTAGGGATTGAAGGGCATGTGGGATAAGGTATGATTCAATTCTCTTTTGCATGTTTTGTGGATGTTTGGACGTTTATAATGCATGGAAATGAATAAAAATCATGAAAATATGGATGTTGAAGTTGAGCCACAAATGTTGATGTTGGCCGTGCATATGTATTGCATGTCTAGGAGTGATGAATCAATTCTAATTGGCATGTTGGTTGTTGTGGTATGTTGAAATAAATGGAAATCATGAATCCTTGTATGTTGATGTTTGGGTGTGGTGTTATGTGTGTAGCCGTGGGGGGGGGGGGGCTGTTTTGGAGGGGAGTGGGATGAACAAATTTTGGGGAGTGGGATGAACAAATTTTATGTTGTATTTTGGTAGTTGTTTGTTGCGGATCATGTAATAAAAATGAAGGTTTAATGACTTATGTTGAAGTTGTAGTGTTGTGGGCTGATTTGAAGCTTAATGTGATTCCAATATGTTTTCTTATATTTATGAAGGTAATGTGGTAATGTATGGAATTGTTGACGTAGTATGAGAATTGGAAAGAAAGAGACGCGTTATTGTCGTATTCATTAAGTTGGAAGATTTCGGGTTGCCTAGCATATTGTTGAATTGTCTTGAAATATTATGCGGATTGCTTAGAATGCATTATGAATTGACTAGGGATATTGTTATTATGATTATTGGTTTGGTTGTTGTTGATGTTGGCCGAGTTAAATTCTCGGGGTTGATGGATTTATAGTAGAGTCTTTGCCCGAAATTTCTATAGAAGAAGTGACGGCTTGAAATTGGGTTCCTTAATGCTTATGGCTAATGTTGGATGTCGGATGACATTTTGTAGATCGAGAAAATTTGAGACGCAAGTTGGATTAGCTTAAAGGGCGGCCAAGGTATGTAAAGCTCACCTTCTCTTTGGCATGTCTTAGTATGAATAGGCTATGATATGTACCCGAGGCAATTCCATTCTGTGTCCGAGCAACCATATGAGTTTATTCATTCCTTGATGTTCGCAAATCATTTAGTTAAACTAAGATTCGTGTGTCTCTAAAGGATTGGATTTTAGAAGCCTTATAAAAAATTTCGCTACAAAAAGGTTCCGAACTTCAAACGTACGTAACTTTTTGCGTACGACCTCGGAACGCCCGAAACATAATAGGTAAACTCATAAGACATAACTTTCCCCTACCTCTCGTAGTCGGGCTCGGATGGGGGTCGGCACCCGTCCGTGGGGCCCGCGGCTCTTTTATACTATTCCTAATGATTTTTGAGAAAAAATTAATACTATTTCATTTCGATCTCCGCATATGGACTTCCTACTTATTCGATGAGTTATGAATATGATTTTATACATATGGTTCCTACGATTCCGTGATATATTTAAGACATTTGATACGTTTCAAGGTCGTCGAATGACATTTGACATGGCTAAGTCTTGACCATTAAACGATAATTCGTTTGGTTTTTCCATTACATTTTTTGGAAAGTGTTTTAAAAATTGCATATGGTCTCTCACGACTGCGCTCGTGCACTATGGTCACTTCCCCTTCACCGAGTCCCGGGGCCATTTGTTATCGTGCGGTATCATATAGTGCTGGAGTATGATGTGTCGGTTCGGCCAAGCCCGCTTTGGCGAACCGAGGATAATGGTGTTATGATGTGTCCGACGCCGTGTCCCTCTTGGGCGGGTACCGTGGTATATATGATGTGCTATGTGACGGGGATACGGAGATGCGAAAACTTGGAGTATGATGTGGTGTGGCGCCGACGACGGAGCGGGCGACCACCGTTCTAAGAACATGCATGATTTGCACTTTACTCGGTAAGTATTTTGATATTCGGATTATTACACATGTTTTCTCAAACTCACATATGATCTTTGATAATTGACGTGCATATGATGATCTTATCTCCGAGTCCCTCACTAGAGGAGCGGGACATGTTTTGTACGCATTTGGTAAGTGACTTTGTGATCTGGACTATGATACGGTGACATCGGTTAATGTCAGTTACTATGGTATGATTTGTATTTCAGACGCAGGCTCTTTGACACTCTGGTTATTATGTTCACTTTCTGTACCCCTTCCTCATTTATGATCTCGTTTTCCGCATTTCATGCTTTACATACTCGAGACATATTCGAGACCGACCCCCTTTCTTCGGGAGTGCGTTTCGTACGCGCGGTACATACTCGTGTGAGCTAAAGATTTTAACAGATGATGTTCCAGCGGAGTTGGCGAGCTCCACTTGCTCGGACGGCTATTTGCGGTCGAGTTTGATCGTGTTATGATATCCGAGTCATGTTAGAGACTTTGCAGACAGAGTCGTGTGCGTAAGGTGTCAGTTGTGAACGGCTTTATGAGCCATGGTATTGTTATAGATGATATTACAGATTCTGTACAGTTGCAAGCTTTGTATGATTTGAGATAGACAAAGTATGTTTGTTCTTTTATACAAAAATTATATTATGTATTTATGTTTTGGTCGAGGGCCCATATGATTACGAGAGTTACGATAGTTAGAGGGGTTCGCTCGGCCACAGATAAGGCCGGGTGCCCATCACGCCTGTCGAGGGGTGGGGTGTGTTACCCGGCTCCCCGACGGGGGCGGACGATGGGGCCATGTGAGAGGCGGTGCGGTTATTGACCCGATTGGTAGCGAGGGGGCCCGGGCACGGAGTAGGGGGTGATCGGGGCGGACGGACGTGACGAGTTCGAGGGCCCGTGATTTTCGACATGTAATCCACCAGTTTTTTACGGTCGAGAAGCTTGCCGAGAGGACCCTCGGGAGTTTATCGGACGGATGTGCGTACATTATGGTTGATTAAGGCGGCCAAATCGAGTACGTTGAGATGGCGTCATACCGGTTAGCGGGACGTAGCCGCAAAATTGGTATGAGTCTGGGTATTGTCTCGAGGCGAGGGTGCCCCTCCAGCCGTGTGGGGCGAGTTTACCGAGGTTTTTCTTGCCTATTTTCTGCCTCCAGAGCTACGGCGAGCCAGAGTAGACAAATTCCTGCTATTGAGACGAGAGGGCGGGGACCGTCGGGAGTATAGTTTGGAGTTCGATTCAGCTGCCGGATATGCGTCCGCTTATGTAGCCGTACTATGACCGATGCGATGCACCTGATGGGACTAGATCGCTATTTGGTAGATAGTTGTTTGGTGATGGCGAGCGAGCCAGTATGGACACGTCGCCGTGTACGAGGCACACGCCCCGGGGTATAGAAGACCGGGCCGTAGGGCGTCGGCCGTATAGAGATTATGATAGGGGCCGACCCCGAGGGCTAGATCCGCCGGGTATTCGGGGAGTTTCGGGGGCAGCCTCGCAAGGCGGCGAGCATCCTCCCCGGCCAACACGGGCACACCCCCCGGTTCACGGCAGAGATCGAGGAGGGTGCGGGATATTCGGGGGGCGAGCCGAGCTCCGGGGTTTCGGGCTCACGGGGGACGAGAGGTTCCCGACCCCGGTTGAGACCACCTAGACCTCCGTGTCCCCACTGTGGGAGGCAGCACCCTGGAGAGTGTTTTCGTGCCACCGGTGCGTGTTTTACTTGTCGCCGTCGGGGAGCCGTCGATGAGAGATGCCGGTTCGGGGGTGGTACGGCGCGGCCGGCTCGGCTGCCTAGGTCGGCCCAGGCGGTTCATCTTCATCCCTCGGTAGCGCGCGCCACAACGAAGGCGTGTACGGCACCCGGCCAGGCCGCGGTAGGGGTCGTGGCGGAGCTTCTGGGTCCTAGCGGTCCTTCGAACCGCATTTATGCATTGGCCAGGTAGACTGTGAGGCGTCGTCTAATGTCGTTACGGGTATATTACGGTCTTCTCGAGATGTATATGCACCGATTGATCTAGCCTACTTTATCATATGTTCTCCTCTTGTTCTAATAAAATTGGGATAACCCGAACCGATAGAGCCTTTTGGAGGTAGCTACACCCGCAGGGGGATACTTGTTACGGCCGAGCTGTTTATAGAGATTGTTCGGTAATTATCCGTGGCCGCCGCACTAAGGCGTATCCGGTAGTTAGATGATGCGAGTTCGATGTCAATTATGGGTATGGATTGGCTAGCTTCTTGTTATGCTAATGTTGATTGTCAAAGAAGATAGTCCAATTTCCACTCTGGGAACCGAGTTATAGAATGGGCGGTAACACAAAGCATCGCCCAGGGGTAGTTTATTTCATACCTCAAGGCAAGAAAAAATGATCGAAAAAGGCTATATTTATCATCGGTTTTATGTACATGATTTAGAAGCAGGCACCGACCATCGGTTACGAATTTTGGATTTATTGCTGATGTATTCCCCGAGTCTTCCCCCGAAAGAGATAGAATTTGCTATTGATCTATCGCTGTATACTCGGCCCGCATCTATTCCTCCGTGCGTAATGGCACTTTGCGAAATTGAAGGAATTAAAGGAGCAAATTGAGAGATTTATTAGAGAAGGGTTTCGGTCGGCCAGAGACATCACCCCGGGGAGCAGGTATTATTTGTGAGAAAAAGAAGGATGGGTCGGCGGGATGTGCATTGATTATAGGCAAATTTCGAATAAGGTAACCGTCAAGAATAAATACCCTCCCCAGGATTGATGATTTGTTTGATCGATCGGTTGCGGGGGTGCCGGAGGTTTCTCGAAGATAGACTGCGGTCGAGCTATCATCGAGGTACGGGTATGGGAGCGATATTCCTAAGAGCCGAAGATTCGGGACTAGATATGGGCATTATGAATTGGGATGTCTTTTGGGCCGACTAATGCTCCAACCGTATTTATGGACTCGATGAATCGGGTATTGGTGACTCTTAGATATGTTATATTTCAGTTATCGATGATATTACGGATTTATCTAAGACGGAAAGCGAACAAACGCGTATCATTTGAGGACAAGATGCTTGGCATACTCACACTGCAAATTGTATGCTAAATTTTCTAAGTGTGAATTACGGTCGGCTTCGGTGGCGTTCACGGGGCATATTATTGGAGCTAATGGCATCGGATGGATACCCGGAAGATTGAGGCCGTAAAGAATTGTAGCCTAGACCTACGACACCTGCGAGGTGCGTAGTTTTCATTGGTTATTACGAGAGATTCGTAGAGAAGTTTTAGCCGATTTCGGCGCCTTTAACAAAGTGACTCGGAAGGGAGCTAAGTTCCGACCGGATGATGCTTGCGACGTAACTCGGCTTTGAAAAGCAGGTTGACTACAACTTCGATCGACACTTCCGAGGGTCCGGATGGGCAGCATTTATTGTGATGCTTGCATTGGACACAGGTGTATTGATGCATCACGGCAGAAGTCATAGCTTATGCTTCCCGCGCCCTCAAAAAGCACGAGAGAAATTATCCTACTCGCGATGTTATCCGAGTGGCCGCGGTAATTCATGCTGAAGACAGGAGACATTATCTATATGGTGTTCACGTTGATATTTATACAGATCATAGAGCCTCGTATATCTCTTTAAGCGAGAAGGAGGGAAGTGAACTTGAGGAAGAGGAGGTGGTTAGAGTTGTGAAAAGATTATGATGTTGATATTCATACTGCATCCCTTGGAAAGCTAATGTTGGCAGCGAATCACTCAATGCATCACCGTAAGTCTACGGGAGGGCCTAGCGGACGTGCCATCAGAGAGGAAAGAAATGGTTCGCGAGATCCATCGGCTTGGCTAGTCTTGGAGTCCGCTTGGGTCCGATTCTCGAGATGTTGGGGTTTACGGTTCGAGGAATTGCCGAATCCTCTATTACGGAGGAGATAAAGCGGCGTCGGTATGAGGATCGTGCACGGCACAATACGGAGACGCGGCCGTGAAAAAGAAAAGACCCCGTTCGAGATTACACACAGTGGAGCACTATTATACAGTGTGCCATGCGTTACGGAGTGGTGGCGCGACGAGGTTATGGGCGAGGCACATTATGCCAAGTGTTGCTCACCCGAGGTCGACGAAGATGTATCATGATCTCGGATGCTTATACTTGTGGTGGGATGGTATGAAAAGAGATATAGCAAAGAAGTTCGTCGCTTCGGTGCCCAAATTGCCGGCAGGTTAAGATCGTTACATCGGCCCGGTGATTATTACGGGAGATGGAGATACTCATCGTGGGAAGTGGGAAATCATTAATATAGACTTTATTACGGAAACACGCTTACTCGCACTCCACACGGAGGTATGATTCCATATGGGTTATTGTTGATAGGATGACAAATCGGCCCATTTCCTCCCCGGTCGACTACGTATTCGAGGACTATGCCGGAGCTATATATTAAGGAGATTGACGAGATTCTCACGGAGTTCCCATATCTATTATCTCGACGTAGTAAGTGCCCGATTTACGAGCCTAATTTCCGGAGATCATTTCGGAAGGATTTGGGGTCGGGTCTCGACGAGAGTATTTATCCCTCGGTCAGAAGCGGACGGAGCGCACTATTCGGGACACGTTGGAAGATATGTTGCGAACGTTTATTGATTTCGGGGAGTGGTAGGGATGATCATTGCCGCTTGTTGAATTTGCTTATAATAACGGCTACCACTCCGGTATCCGAGATGGCACCGTATGAGGCTTTGTATGGCAGAAATGCATAAATACCGATTACACGGTTTGATAGTGGTGAGACTAAGTTGATTGGCCTGTGATGTGATCCAAATAGCAGCTGATAAAGTGAAACTCATTCGGGGAGCATTCTTCATGGCTTTGAGAGTCGACGAAATCATATACGGATAATCGTGTAGTGACATTTAGAGTTTCAGCATCGGTGATTGGTATTCTGAAAGTGTCACCTATGAAAGGTGTTATGAGATTCGACAAGAAAGGGAAACTCGGTCGAGATATATTGGGCCCTATCAGACATTATTCGTAAAATAGGCAAGGTTGCCTATGAATTAGATACGTCAAATTGATTTGGGAAGCGGTGCACTCGGTATTCCATGTTTCTATGCTTCGTAAATGTATTGCGATCCTTCCGAATATTTCTGTATGATATCCGTGGTCAGCAGGAGCTATCTTATGAAGAGCAACTCATAGCCATATTGATCGTGCAAGAAAGTTGAATAAAGATGTGGCTTCGTTAAGGTGCCGTGGCGAAATAATAACCTGGGAGGAAATGACACGGGAAGTCAGGGAGCGGATGAATAAGAAGTATCCTCGCTTGTTTCCGATACTACGGTGTAATCTAAATCCCTTACTTGACTATGTTGTTTGATAAATGAATTGTTGTGATAGTTGTAAAAGAAACTCCCCGAGTGCTTATAAGATCCCGTAAGGTTAATCTAACATTCGAGGACGAATGTTCTAAAAGGGGGAGAGGATGTTATATCCTGTATTTCGTACATTGGGACAATCCTATTTAACTACGATAAGTTAGGGACAAAACCATTCCGGGATACAAAGTCAGGACTTTTGACCTTTTGATTTTGTTTTGAGATATAAATTGTTTGGGCGAATTTGTTGCCACGGAACATTTAGGAAAATTTTGGGACCAAAAAATGGAATAATTGAAAAAGTTGAAAATCATGCAATTTTTGGCCCTTTGGCCGTGTGAGTGGGAGGTGGCTCCCACACATGTTGTGGCCAATTTTAATTGGTCCAACACATGTGTGTGGGACATGGACATATGTATAACTCTTGTGGAAGCATAAAATATGACTTCTAAGTCATCTATCTTCATTCAACACTTAGAAAAAAAACAAGAAGTTGAAGAACAACAACAACAACCTCTCGAACTCAAGAGGAGAAAAAAACCAAGTCCAAATTGAGCCATCCCAAAATATTTCTTTGATGCAAAGCCACTAATTGGAGGTCCCTAAGTAACGTGGAAGTGTTGTTTGGGTCATCAGGCCATCCGTTTTTATTCTTGCAAACCCTAGCCAAGTTGTAAAAGTTGAAGAAGAAAGGTAAGATTTAATCTTGTTTTTATGTGTTATGAATGGTGTATGAATGTTGTAGTATGCTAAAATGGATGAAATTCATGAAATATAGTATGTTGGAGTTGAGCCGTGTAGTGGTGTGTATGGCGGCAGGTGTGTGTGTGTTGTGTTGAGATGATTTATTGATTCTATGTAGCATGTTTAGTTGTGTAGTGAAGAAAAGAATGAGAATCATCAACATATGTATAGGTGTAGTGTTGGCCGAATATAGTCATATTATATGACAAAAATGAATTAATTCTATTTGGAATTTTGAATGTTGTCGTTGTGAATTCTATGTTGGAAATGAGAGTTTAATGACTCAAGATTGATGTTGTAATTGTATGGGCTGATTTGAAGGTTATTGTGCATTTGATGTACTTTGTATATTTATGAAAATGACATCGTTATAGTGTGGATTGTTGATGCAAATCATGATTCGGAAGTCGGAAGTGTGTTATAGTTGAGGTTCTCGGGTTTGGGGCTGTTTTCGGGTAAATTGGAGCAATTGTTGGATTGTTGGAAATGTTGTATGAATTGTTTGAAATGTCCTTGAATATTGTTGGTATGGGTTCGGGTTAGTATTTGAATATATGAGCGTTGATGTTGGCTTGAAGGTAAGCCGTTGAATTGAATGTAATGAATGTTGTTGGATTATGTAGAAAGAGTATTTAATGTTAGAATGCATTTCGAATTGATTATTGATGTTGCTAGTTTGGTTGTTGGTGTTGTTGTTGTTGATTTGGCCGAGTTAAATTCTCGGGGTCGGTCTATTTACAGGGGAAATGCGCTGCCTCAAATTTCAGATTAAGTGCTAGTTTGGAATTAAATGCCTAAACGTCTATAGCTAATATTTGATATCCGTTGACATATTTGTGGACCTGGGAGTCCGAGGCGTCGGTTGGGATTAGCTTGAGTTTGAGCTAGCGTTGAGTGCGTACGAGGTATGTAAAGTTCAACCTTTCCTTCTTTTGGCATGCCTTAGTTATAAATAGGCTATGACACGAGCCTCGAGGAAATTTCATTCCCGCAATCCGAGCATGTCTATGACTCGCCTATGTTTCTTGGTATTCGTATGTTTGATATGATGAAATATTGGCCTTATGTCTTTAGAATAATTGATTTCCAAATGTTGCGCTAAAAAGTTTTGTTTTAAAAAGAATTCTCCGTAACTACGAACGCCCTTAACTTTCACGTAAAAGACTGGATTGCCTCGATATGTTCGTAGGAGATTTTATGACGATGGAGTATGTTTTCCATAGGCGGGGCCCGGCTCGTCGACACCCGTCCGTGGGTCCCGCGACTTTCCTATGTAACTCTGATGACTTTTGAAAGAATTTGGTATGACTATTATTCCGATTTTCAAGTATGGTCATTTTACTTATCTTTTGAGTCTATGATAATGATTTTATGCATATTGTTACTCACGACTCTGCTCGTGCATTTCGTTGTATCTTTCGGGCCCGGGCCGGCTCGTTGTCGTGCGCACTTTGTTATACTCACTGTTATCTTGTGTTATGGTTCAGAGCCCCTCGCCGCAGGGCCGGTTCCGCCTTTATATTTGGTGTTATCTTTAATGGCCGGCGTTATCTTTTGTGTTATGATCGTGACGAGGATACGGAGATTTGAAACTTTACGGTGATATCTTGTGTTATGGTGGCGCGACGGACGGCGGCGACCATATTTTTCTCGAGCCCATAAAAGCGCATGATTTGTATTTTGAAAATAAATGTTTTGGTATTTGGATATGCAACACACTTTCAGGTACCTCTGCTTTCGATTATGACTCAGATTTGTTTACTATCTTTCGCGCATACTCGGTACATATTTAAATGCGACCACCCACTTCTGCGGCGTTTCATGCCGCCCGGTACGGACGCACGGTTCGGTGATCCGCCGCTTTGGGGACACCCTTTCGTCGTTTGAGTGCTCCTATTAGAACCTACATTTTGGTATATATTCGTTCCTTGCATTTGTATATATTTGTTCGGGGGGGGTACGGCGGGGCCCCCGTCCCGTCATATGATTACGTTTGTCCGTTTAGAGGAGGTCCGTGGACGTATATGTGGGTTATGCCTATCTGTACGATGTGTGTTTGTATATGTTATGTTCTCGGGCGATCCCGTTGTAGTACGTCTTGTCTCCCGCTTGCATTTGTGTATGTTTTTGGGCCGTTGCGCCATTTGGATAGCCTTGCCGGCTTACGATATATATATGTTTGTGTTTGAGATGTGTCCGAGACGCTTTGATATAATGCGAGACGGCGTTTGATATTTGTGTACGTATAAACTATTCGTGTGTGATTCGAATTTGATGAATGGGTTTGGTGCTCAACTCGGGCAACTATTCACGGCCTACGGGGTTGGGTCGTGACGATTGTTGACATTGGGAGCCATTTTGTGAGTACGTGATATGATATGATATGCATATATGTATGTTGGCCATTTTGTGAGGCATTGTTGGTATTTCTGCGTACGAGTTTTGAGAGATAGTAACACTATAGAGGAAACTCTGTAGAAATTTTCCCGAAATAAAAAGAGAAATCGAGATATAGGTTTGTAATACGCTTGAAAGGTCGTGCGCAGATAGTAATGGTAAGATACCAAGCTTACGAGAACGGCCGACATCGAGAAAGAAGTAATAGTATGATTAAGACAACGAGAAGGAGGGTAAAAGAATTGTGATGTATATAAATGTATGGATAAGATAACTTGTGAAATATTAAGGATAAAGTGGACCAGAAAGGGGTAAAGGGTTAAGGAGTGTTATGCTATAGGATTGATTATGAGTAAGATATAATGTGAATATAACGGGAATTGTTATGAAGATAAGTGAAGCCTAGTGAGAAAGTGGCCAAGGCTATGATGTGATTTATGTAGCTAGAATACAAAGGCAAGTGTGAAACGGAAAAACAAGCTATGGAACGAATAAGGAAGGGTTTGAGTTAAAGATTAAGAGACGACACGAGATAATGTGCCTAGAATGTTACAAGTCGAGAAAAAGGGGATTACAAGAAGGAAAGTTTAAATCGAGATCATAGACCCTATACGACTAGTTGAACATTCGGACGAATGTTCTAAAGGGGGAAAGGATGTTATATCCCGTACTTTGTACGTTGGAATATTCTAAGTTGGTTGCGACGAGCTATGGACAGGACTTTCAATTTCTGGTTTTGTTGATTCTGTTTTAATGCACAAGTTGCATATTCATCTTTTCATTGGTATGGAGTGTTAAGGGTAAATTTGGAATAAGAAAAATTTGGGGTTAAAAGTGAATTATGGAAAGTTAAGCTTTTTATGAAAATTAAGGGCTAGGTGAAATTTTGAAAACTTAATATTTAATGAAAATGGCCATATGTATGTTTGGGTGTGGGCCATGGGCCACTTGGATGCAATTTAAATTGTGATAAAAGATGAAAAATTAAGTCATCTTCATCATTTATCACCTCTGAAAATTTCAAAAAACTTGGAGAGAGGAAAAGGTAACCTTCGGCCATAGTCGTGCCCGGTAAGCCCCTTTTTAATTGTAAAAGCGCGCCACAATTTTGAGGAGGCTACGGGCATCTAGGGGGGTTTCTCTTCTTTCCCCCATCGAATCGTGCCATAGGCCAAGTCATAGGAAATGAGATTCCGTATGCTAACCGTTACGGGGGGAAAAAAGGGCCGATGGGAATGGTTAAAATATTGGAAGTTATAAAGCCGGTAAAAAAGGTATGAAAGATATGGGGTTTGGGAAAAAATCGTGGGACGATCGAAATGTAAAGTCGAAAACCCAAAAGGAAAGTTAACGAGGAAAATGTAACGGTCGGGGGGAGTTGGACACCGGGGTAAAAATATCATCTTTTTCTTTTTGACATTGGGGACCGGGTGTGATATGAAAGATATGCATATATTTATTTATTGCTGGGGATTGTTGGTATTTCACAAAGTACGGGGGGTTTTTTAGATAGTAACAAATTTTAGAGGAAACTACCAAAAATTTTTCCCCAAAAAAAAAGAGAATGAGATATGGGGTTTTTAATACGACTTGAAAGGGGACGTGCCCATAATAAAGAATGTTATATCCCGGGATTTTTTCAATTTAAAAATTTTGGGAAAAATTTTTGCTTAAAAAAAAGGCCTTTTGGATTTTTTTTAGCAAGTGTGGCCCCGGGTTTTGGGCTTTAATCAAAAAACGGGGGAAGGGGCCCAAGGGCAAAATTGGAATTTTGGAAATATGTTTCGGGAATTTGCAAAAAAGAAAATTCTAGTGAATTGGGCTCAAAAAAATAAGTGAAATTAAGGAAAATTAAATTTGGTAGGCCATGGAATTTAAAAAGGCCCCAAAACCCTGAATTAAATAGGTTGGTGATTCCCTTTATCTTAATAAGAAAACCCTATTTTTTAAAGTTTATCTATAAAAAATTTCAAGAAGGGGAAAAAAAAAAAGGATGAAGAGCATGGACAAAGGGCCATTCGGCCCTTGTCCCCCTAATTTTACTTTCCCAAACTTGTTAGAAAAAATTTTTTCTTAGTGTGTTCCCCCTTAAATTGGGGGCCCCCTAAAATTGGTGTGGTTGTTTTGGGGGATAAGTGCTTGTTTTATCAATTTAACCACTTGGGCAAGTGAAGAAGTTGGAAGGAAAGGTAAAAATTATTTTATTTATGTTATGAAGGTTTGTTTGTGTTGTAGTATATGGAAATGAGTATAATATTAAAAAATGGAAGGTTTGCAAAGTGGGTGTGCATGTGTGTGCTTGGCCG
>NW_026714750.1:0-22471 GCF_029784015.1 Lycium ferocissimum | reverse complement strand
TGGGCAAAAGGTTAAGTCCTAGCAAAATGTTTGCTATGGAAAGTGCTCTAGCAAAGAGATATCCTAGCTAAAATTACCTAGGAATGACAAAATCTTCTCTAGCTAAAATTTAGCTAAGAGCTTATTAGCTACGGAAGTTTGCTAGGGTAATTTCCTAGCTAAATTGATGTTAGCTAGGGATTTTCCCACTTTAGCTAGGATTTGTGTCTCTAGCTAAATGGCTGTTCTCTTGTAGTGACTTCTGCAAAAGAATCACTGCTCTAAGATAAATTTATTAAGAATAAGCTCATTCAATCAGAATCTTATGTACAGCATATTGTTTAGCTTCACACATGCGAGGCAGTTTGCTAAATACCCGTAGCCTACTGTTGTAGCTATGAACATAAATGACTTCTGCAAAGTGGCTTGCAATCTCATTGTAGTCATCTACAGGCCTAAAAAAACAGAAATAAGAAATTAGGACCTTTACCACTAACTCGTTAAAGCCGACACAAAGGGAACAGGGCAGGGGGCCATCGTCCTCTAACCTCCCCAGATACACAGTATGAGTAGAAATAACAACTCTCATGAAATTATTGCGTGCTCATGCCCTTGTCATTTTATTTCCGCCAGAAATGTTTTTCTTGCAAACTATCCATCCGTGTCAGCTGGATACACAAAATTCATTGGTTTAAGAAGAAATATCAAAAAACTCTATCACTGGTTAATGAAATTGATGATCACAAATTGTACATGGCAATATAGTTAACAGTTTTGGTTTTCCCAGTTATTGATTCATTACATGTAAGGGCTCTAATAAATAATGCAAAACCTTAGACATAACAAAAATCTTACCTGAGGCATCTTGCGATTACAAATCAAGAACGATGGAATCTTTTGAGCTATCAACCATATCTAAAAAGAATTTAAGATATTTCAACAATTAAACTAAGTCAAAATATATAAAACAAAATACAAAAACTGAAAAACATACCAAGTTCAAGTTTCATAAGATCATTAAAATCTTCTTCAACATTTACGGGATAAGGCTCATTTCGATGCCAATCTTGAAGACATATAACAACTTGTACCAATTTCAAAGTCAAAGAACACCTAAATGAATCAAAAATAAAGCCCCAAAGCAAATGCACATTCCGATGCCACACTAGAAATAGGAATTGCCAACACATCACGAGCCATCTCTGAAAGAATTTTATATCTAGGAGAATGAGCTTTCCACCATGATAAGATATCAAAATTATCCTCATCATCATCTCGGCTACTAGTTCTTCACTAAGATACTTTCCCCAACTCCGACTTACCACCCAAACCTGTACCATCTTGTTTGTTCCTCTTCATTTGGATCCTATTTCTCACTTTTGCTGATTTTGTGCTAGTGTTAAAGCTAGGTGAATCCGATGTCTGACCCGATGAATCAGAGAGAGAAGATGTGCGTCGAGATGCATTAGAGAATCTTACTAATACAACTGTTACACCCCTTGTTTTCGTAGTAGTAGAACCTATGGTTTTCTAGTAGGGTATGCCCTTGGAATAGAGATCCGAGCCTAAGTTTGGAGGTAGAAAATGTTTTGCCCCATGTACAAGAGTACCAGCATGTGATCCGGGTAATTTATCAAGTTAGAAGTTGAGCGAATCAAGTCGACGCGATCGGAACTGAACTAGAAAAATCTGCAGGACACCAGTCAACATCAATGGGTCGTCGACATGTTCGACGGACCATCAACGTGCGGCGTCGATGGGATCCCGCAGCTACGCTTTTGCACGCGCAGGTCGACAAACCATCGATATGTCGACGGGCCGTCGACCGGCTCGTCGAACCGGACCGCTGTAGCCTTTTTGGCATCCAAGTATAAATATGTGGGTCACGACTTCATTTCATATTTTCTTCCTTCCAAAATTAGAAAAGCCTAATATATTCTCTCCCAATATTTTTCATCATATTAGTGAGGATTTGACAAGACCCAGACCCCGTAAACCCGAGATGGTGAAGAAGAAAGGTTGCTTCTGTGGTTTCTTCAAGAGGAGTTGTGTGGAGTTTAGGGAGTTGAAGTTGAAGTGATTCTTGGATTCTTGACCCACAAGTTATGTAAATGATTTCTACCTTTGTATTTAAGTTGAGTATCAAGAGTTTTGGTGATTCTAAGTAAAGAGGGGGTAGTTGTGAAAGTGGTAAGTTGATGAAAGACAAAATAGTGACTTAGGGTTGTTCTAAGAGATGATTGGGGATGGATTTGAATATATTTTGAGATATAAGCGTTTTTATTGTTGTTATGGTTGGTATTAAAGTGAATGAGAAGTTGAAGGGTTGTTAAGCTTATGAGAGAAATATGGTCCATGATTCGTTAAGCTCTCGCATCTAAGGAGGTTAGCAAGTAAAGTACCTAGTCTAATTGAGGTCTATGTTATCTTAATTGTAGATTTACAAGTCGAGTAGTAGGAGTTGAACCGATTTGATATACGTCGAGGTATGTTAAGGCTATTCTTTCCTTCTTTGGCATGATCCTATGATATGATCCAATAAGCGAGTCACGAGTCCATATTACTCTACTCTTAGAAGCATTAGAAGTGTTTCAGCTTTTGACATTCACGCGCCACAAGATTATGATTATTCCTCTGCTCACGGGGTCCAGTTTTATGTATACAGTTATTCATGCATTGCATTCATTATATATATATGTATGTTGACCCATGGCCAGAAGGCATTATATACGTAAGTATTATATGTATATGGGGTATGGAAAGGAACAGGCGTTATATACGCATTACCACCTGATCAGCTAGTGCACTATGATGATGATATGAGAATCAGGCTGCAAGTATCGCAACAATGTATATGACGATGGCCGCAGAGAGGCCGATATTGTTATATCCCGTATTTTGTACGTCGGGACAATCCGGGTTAACCATGATAAGTTAGAGACGAGACCATTCCGGGATGCGAAGTCGAGACTTTTGACCTTCGATTTTGTTTTAAGACATAAGTTGTTCATGAATTTGTTGGCATGGAACATTTGGAAAAATTTGGGACCAAAAGTGAAATAATTGAAAGTTAGAAATCATGCATTCTTGGCCATTTGGCCGTGTGGGTTGGAAGTGGTTCCCACACATTTTGTGGCCAATTTTAATTGGTCCAGCCCATGTGTGGGCCATGGACACATGTATAACTCTTATATGAAGCACAAAAGATGACTACTAAGTCATCTTTCTCATTCCACACTTAGAAAAAAAAAAAGAGAACTTGGATGAACAACAAAGGGCCATTCAGCCAAGCCCCTAAAAATTCAAGTCCAAAATTAGCCATCACAAAAATATTTTCTTCAAGCAAATCCACTAATTGGAGGTCCTTAGTTAACGTGGAAGTGTTTTTGGAGCGAACAAACCATCCGTTTTGTCAATCGCAAACCCTAGCCTAGTTGTGAAGATAAGAGGAAAAGGTAAGATTTAATCTTGTTTTATGTGTTATGAATGATGTGTGCATGTTGTAGTATGTCAAAATGGATGAAAATCATGAAATATGGCATGTTGGAGTTGAGTTTTACGGCTTGTAATGTGTATGTGGATATGTATGTTGTGTTGAAGGAAGTGATGAGTCAAACTCTATGTAGCATGTTCAATTGTTGTAGCGTGTTGAAATGGATGAGAATCACCAATATATGCATGTATGGTGATGGCCGAATATGGGTCATATTATGTGACAAAGAATATTAATGTTACTTAGTGTTTTAGTTGTTGTCGTTATGAATTCTATGTCGGCGACGTTAGGTTTAATGACTCAAATTGATATTGTAAGTGTTGATCGATTTGGAGGTGATTGTGCATTTGATGTAATTTCTATATTTGTGAGAATGACATTGTTAGAGTGTGGATTGTTGGTGCAAATCATGATTCGGAAGTTAGGAATGTGTTATGGATGTGTTCTCGGGTTTGAGACATTGTCTGATATTTGTATACGTATAAGCCATCTGTATGTGATTCGGATTAATGAATGTGTTTGGGTGCCCGGCTCGCACACTAGTCAGTCCGCCCACGGGGGGCTCGTGGTCGTAGACATCGATATGATAGAGAAAGAGACAGGCGTTATATACGCGCATATATCGGGGGCGTTATATACGCACATATATACGTATGTATGACTTTTTTTTCGATAGGCATGAGCATGCATATTATGCGCCCGCGGTACATTGTTAGATATCGTATTTATGCGTACACGTACGAATACTAGTTCATACACACATGCACAATATTTGACTTATGAGTTTAGATCTTATCCATGATTCCCATGTG
This sequence comes from Lycium ferocissimum, assembly GCF_029784015.1. Lineage (NCBI taxonomy): Eukaryota > Viridiplantae > Streptophyta > Magnoliopsida > Solanales > Solanaceae > Lycium > Lycium ferocissimum. The sequence goes on along the minus strand of NW_026714750.1, from coordinate 18,187 downwards.
TATATATATATATGATGTTGCTATTATGCTTTACATGCTTAGTACATTATCCGCATCGACCTCCCGCGTTGCTCGAGGGCTGCGTTCGTACCTGGCGGTACGGGGGAGGAGACGAGGTGGTCCCGGCTCACGGTGACCTCTAGATCTAGCAAGGGTCGGTACGCTCCATCGATCCTACGGTCGGTTTGGTATGCCCTTTTGAGGGATGTGTATGCATATGGGTATGATGGGGTCCTCGTCCCGTTCTTTAAAGCTTTCATTCCGCAGAGGTACGCCGGTTGTATGTAGTAGTCGATGGTGTAGCCTTGTCGGCTTCTATTCTTTTGTGTACGATATGTAGCCGGCCCTAGCCGGCTTGCTTGTTGTTCTTCCGCTTGTTGTGTATATATGTATGCAGATTATACAGAGTTCTGATGTTTCCTTTTTATGAGACTAGTTTGTGCCATTCATGGGCCTTTGATGTTCAGTATGTTTCAGATAAGTATTTAGGGGTGTTTCGTCGCTAGATGTCAGGCTCCTATCACGGCTCATCGGGTTGGGTCGTGACAGAAGTGGTATCAGAGCAATTCCGTCCTAGGGTTGTCTACAGGCCGTGTCTAGTAGAGTCTTGTTTCTGGGCGTGTTGTGCACCACACTTATAAACAGGAGGCTACAGGACATTTAGGATGATGTCATTCTTTCTCTCTTTTAGATTGTGCGATAGAGCCATGTGTTAGGCGTTCGCTTTACGATAAATTGTTATGATTTCGATACCCCCTCCCAAAAAAGCTACGGCGGCCGGAAGGGCAAGAAAGCCACAGCGAGGCCACGCGCCTCCGGCGAGCCACGAGAGCCCGGGATGAGATTTAAAGTGAGGGCGTTCCGAGACATCGCATACACACGCTCCCGTCACCTGCCCCGAGTTCCTACGGATGCACCGAGCCGGAGATGTGCGGGATGTCGTATGGTTGTTGACCAGATTAGTAGCCGCCCAGGCTCAGCGGCAGTGAGTTGGTGTTGACCGGGCAAATGGGACGGGTAGTTCGAGGTTTAAGACCTTGACGGATTAGCTCTTCCAGAGGTTTTCGTGGTAAAGTAGAATATGGACCCCCAGGATTTCATTGATGGTATGCAGAAGACTTTGAGGGTTATGCATGCAGATAAGGTCGAGTCCGTAGAGTTGCTTTTTATAGGTGCGTGATATCGTGATATTGCAGTACGGTGGTACCTTGGGGAGTTATCTAGGGGAGAGAATGTCCCTCCAGCTGTGTGGCAAGAGTTCTCAGATGCCTTTATCCGCCATTATTTTCCTCCTGAGGTCAGGAGAGCCCGAGCAGATAGATTCTTATATATCGAGCGAGGGGCGTGTGCATAGTGTCCGGGGAGTATTGCGTGTATTTTGATTCTATGGCCAGGTATGCTCTAGCCATGGTGGCTGAGATGGAGGATAAAGTTCATCGTTTTGTGACTGGTCTAGGGTCACATTTGATTAATGCTTGTACGACTGTCGCATTACAGCCAGGTATGGATATCTCCCGTGTACAGGCATATGCGCAGAATTTTGAAGATCGCAAGCGCCAGAGGAGGACAGATCGTGATCGCAACCCGGGCCATGGTAAGAGGTCCAGATCTTTTGATAGTGGGGGTGAGTTTAAGGGAGGACAGAGACAACAACATCCCCGATATCCTTTCCATTCAGCAAGGAATGCATTTTCGCAGTTTCCAGGTCCGAGATTTGACCGGTCTCCTTATTCCGGAGCAGGCCAGAGTTCTAGAGTACCAGGCTCTCAGTACAAACCGGAGTCAGGCCAGATGAGACCTTTTTTGCCGCGATGTGCCCAGTGTGGCAAGTTACACGCCGGTCAGTGTCGACTGGGATCAGATAGTTGTTATGCTTGTGGCCAGCTAGGCCACAGGGTAAGGGAGTGCCTGATGAGGATTGGTACAGGCATGGTTCAGCCTATAAGGTTTGTGGCTGGCTCTTCTTCTGTAGTGCGCCCCTCAGGGCAAGTTTTTCAGAAGCCAGCAGGGCGAGGTAGAGGAAGGAGTGGAGCGTCCAGCTCGAGTGGTCTTCAGTACCGCGTGTATGCATGGTGCGTAGACGAGACGCGAGACGTCTCCCCGATGTTGTTGCGGTGTATATTATCGATTTCCTCCCATGATGTTTATGCACTGATTGATCCAGGTTCCGCTTTATCATATGTTACACTATTTGTTGCAGGTATGTTTGGGGTAGAGCCTGAGTTGATCAAACCTTTCGAGGTGTCTACGCTGGTCGGTGATCCGATTATAGCTAGGCGAGTATACCGGGACTGTGTTGTTATAGTTTGTGACCGCCACACCGTAGCAGATTTGATTGAGCTAGATATAATTGATTTTGATGTTATTATGGGCATGGACTGGTTAGCTTCTTGTTATGCTAATGTTGATTGTAGAGCAAGATGGTTCGATTTCGCCTTCCGAGCGAGCCAGTCCTAGAGTGGAAGGGCAATGCGTTTGCTCGCCTAGAGGTAGGTTTATTTCCTACCTTAAGGCAGAAAAGATGATCGAAAAGGGTATATTTTTTCATCTAGTTCGAGTTCAAGATGTGTAAGCGAAGTCGCCGCTCTTGATCTGTCCCCGTGGTTAATGAGTTCCCAGAAGTGTTTCCAGATGAGCTTCCAGGCATTCCCCCAGAGAGGGAGGTTGATTTTGCTATTGACCTATTGCCAGACACTCAGCCAATATCTATTCCTTCTTATAGGATGGCACCTGCAGAGTTGAAGGAATTGAAAGAGCAGTTGAAAGATTTGCTTGAGAAGGGCTTTATTAAGCCTAGTACATCACCATGGGGAGCGCCGGTGTTATTTGTGAGAAAGAAGGATGGTTCCTTACGAATGTGCATCGATTATAGGCAATTGAATAAAGTGACTGTAAAGAATAAGTATCCGCTCCCGAGGATTGATGATTTATTTGATCAGTTGCAAGGCGCCAAGTATTTCTCGAAAATAGACTTGAGGTCAGGATACCACCAGGTTAAGGTGAAGGAAGAAGACATTCTAAAGACGGCATTCCGGACTAGATATGACCACTATGAGTTCCGTGTTATGTCGTTCGGGCTAACTAATGCCCCAGCTATATTCATGGATTTGATGAATCGTGTATTCAGACCGTTCCTAAATTTGTTCGTGATTGTGTTTATAGATGATATTCTGGTTTATTCGCCGTCAGAGACCGACCATGCGGAACATCCGCGAATAGTGCTTGGAATTCTCCGTGGTAAGGAGTGGTATGCCAAGTTTTCTAAGTGTGAGTTCTGGTTGAACTCTGTGGCTTTTCTGGGTCACATTATTTTGGAGGAAGGCATCAGAGTGGATGCCCAAAAGATTGAGGCTGTGAATAATTGGCCAAGGCGGAGATACGTAGTTTCTTGGGCTTGGCAGGTTATTATACGAGGTTTGTAGAAGGATTTTCCTCTCTCTCAGCCCCATTGACCAAATTGACCCAGAAATCAGCTAAGTTTCAATGGAAGATGCTTGTGAGTAGAGTTTTTAGACGCTGAAGGATAAGCTAACTTCAAAGACCAGCTTTGACTCTTCCGGAAGGAGCATGGCTATGTGGCATATCTTGATGCTGTGTGTTGGATTAGGCTGTGTATTGATGCAGCATGACAACGTTATCGTTTATGCTTCTAGACAATTGAAGAAGCACGAGAAGAGTTATCCAACCCACGATCTTGAGTTAGCGGCAGTGATTCATGCCTTGAAGATATGGTTGATATCTATACTGATCATAAGAGTCTCCAGTACATCTTTACGCAGAAGGATTTGAACTTGCGTCAGAGGTGATGGTTGGAGAAAGATTATGATGTGGATATTCTGTATCATCCCAGGAAGGCTAATGTAGTAGCCGATGCCCTCAGTCGTAAATCTATGGGTAGCTTATCGCACGTGTTGCCAGAGAAGAGAAACGGTCGTGAGGTTCATCGATTAGCTAGTCTCGGAGTTCGACCGGTAGATTCGGAGTGATGTGCAGGGTTCAAGGCAATGGCCGGTATCATCACCGGGTAGTTGAGATAAAAGAGCGTCAGTATGAAGATCTTGCTCTAGTTCATTATCAGAATACGAAGAAAGAAAAGACACCTTTTGCGATCACAGGTGATGGCGTACTCAAATATCGAGGTAGATTGCGTGTCCCTAGTGTTGCAGGACTCCGTCAGCATGTTATGGGGGAGGGACATTACTCCCGCTATTCTATTCTTCCAGGCTCAACAAAGATGTACCATGATCTCAAGGAATTTTATTGGTAGGATGGTATGAAAAGAGATATAGCAGAATTTGTCGCTCAGTGTTCGGGTTGTCGAGGTCAAAATAGAACACCGTGCTCGGAGGTCTATTGCAGGCTATGGAGATTCCAACATGGAAGTGGGAGGTAATTAACATGGACTTTATTATTGGGTTGCCCCGTACTCAGCGGAAGTGTGATTCGATATGGATCTGCTGATGTGCTCACAAAGTCGCCTCATTTTACGCCCGTCAACCACTTATGCGGAGGGATTATGCGAGGCTTTATCTTAAGGAGATGGTACGACTCCACGATGTTCCTTCAGCCATCATTTCAGATAGGGGAGCACAGTTCACAACCAGATTCTGGAAGTCTTTTCAGCGGGGATTGGGGACTCAGGTGAGTCTTAGCACCGCATTCCACCCGCAGACAGATAGGAAAGTAGAGCGTACTATACAGACCCTTGAAGATATGCTTAGAGATTGTGTGCTTGACTTTCAGGGCAATTGGGAGGATCATTTTTCTCTTATCGAGTTCGCATATAACAACAGTTACCATTCCAGTATTCAAATGGCTCCTTATGAGGCCTTATATGGCGGAGGTGTATGTTATATCCCGTATTTTTATACATTGGGATATTTTAAGCTAACCACGACAAGTCGAGGGCAAGACTATTTTGGGATCCGAGGTAGAGACTTTTTACCTCCGATTTTGTTTCGATGCACGAGTTGCTTATAAATTTTACTTGGTATGGAATTATTTATGAAGATTAGGGATTAATTAACCATGATTAGATTATTAAGTGGGATTAAAGTTTAATTATTCACTAATTAAGCCATAAGTGGCCGTGTGGGCCCCACCCGTGACATGGCCAAGTGTAATTGGCTCACACTTTGGGTGGGACACATGTCCAGCCCATGGACTTCCTATATATAGTAAATTGATGATTCATTCATCAACTATCCAATTCATTTCATCTTCTCAAACTTAAGAAAACTAAGAGATAGAGAGAGACTCTCGGCCATGGCTGGCCGAGATTGAAGTTCTTTTGTGTTGATCAAAAAATATTTTCTCCAAGCAATTCAACTCCTTAGAAGGTGTATAATAACGTGAAAATGATCCTAGGGCAACAAAAACTAGTATAAATTCAAGGCACAAGTTGGAGCCAAGTTGAAAAGCCAAGTATAGGTCTAATCTTCTTTGGCATGTATTATGGATGGTTTGTGCATGTTGTAGTATGTAGAAATGAATGAAAATCATGGAATTATGTATGTTGGTGTTGAGGCCGTGTAGGGGCTGTTTGTGCATGAAATGGTGAATTGATTTTACTTGATATTTTGGTTGTTGTTGTTATGGATTGTATGGTAAAAATGAAGGTTTAATGATTCAAGTTGGAGTTGTAATTGTTTGTGGGCTGTTGTAGAAGCTAATATGATGTTAATATAGTTTCTTGCACTTATATAAATGATGTTGTTAACGTGTGGTTGTTGGTATAGTTTGTGAAATTGGAAGGAAGGAATGTGTTGTTGTTGTTCTTGTTGAACATGGAAGATTATAGGTTGTATTGTATGTTGGTTGGGCTATTTTGGAGTGTTGTACGGGCTGTACGGAATGTCCTCGAGTCATGTTTGAATAGCCTCGGGTTGATACTTGAATGCATGATTAATAATGTTGGCATGGTTGTAAGTAGTTGGTTTGGATATAAGCGAAACGTCGTCTAATTATCTAGAAAGGAGTTACTAACGTTAGGATACGCTTTGAATTTCTTCATAGTTTAACCGTAGTTCTTGACATCTTAATATAGGTTAAAGTACTATTGGGCAGCGTATACGTGTGTGTTGCGAGTAAACGCTAAAGGTATGTAAAGTCTATCCCTTTCTTTCTTTTGGCATGTCCTAGATGTAAGTAAGATATGATATGAGCTTTGGGGTAATTCTATTCACAAGTTCCGAACATGATTTATGATTCTTATTCACTTCTTGATGTTAGAACTCTCAGGATAGTCGAGCTATTGCCCTCGAGTCTTTTATATGATTGAATAGTAAATGACGCATAAAAGTTCCTATTCCTAAAGGATTCTATAATGAATAATATCCTTAACTTTCATAAGCTGTCTCGTATTGATTTGATACATGTCTATGATCCCTGAGACTTTCCTTTTTTATAGTTCGTAATGACATTTAGAGAGAACTTAATATGGTTATCCTCCTGACACTCGTGAATTAATTAGTCTACTTATCTATTGAGTCTCAAAAGATGATTTGGGTGCATATGGTTACTTACTACTCTGCTCGTGCATACTTATTACATCTTTCACTGAGTCCCGGCCAGGACATGTTTTCGTGCATAGATCCACGCATTATTCACCGAGTCCCTCACTAGAGGGCCGGGACACGTTATATGTATATGTATATGATGATATGATGACATGATGATATGATGATATGGGGATGGCGTCCAGGATGGCATATGATGACTTCATTCACCGAGTCCCTCACTAGAGGGCCGGGACACGTTATATGTACATGTATATGATGATTTTATTTACCGAGTCCCTCACTAGAGGGCCGGGACACGTTATATATGCATATGTACAAGATGATTATCTAATTATGTCACTAAGTCCCATAACGGGTTGGGTATGATATTGACACACGTATGATTTATGTTCAAAGGTGCCTTGTGGTTTTCTCGGTTGTTGTACTAGTTTTCTACACTCTTATTTCGGTATGATCCGTTTACTATATTTCATGCTTTACATGCTCGGTACATATTCCGTCATCGACCCTTTCTTCGGGGGCCGCGTTTCATGCTGCGGTACAAATACTCGTTTTGGTGATCCGCCGCCTTAGGATTTCCATTCGGTACAACTTGGAGTGCTCCATTGTCCCGGAGCCTAGATTTTGGCATGCATCCTCTTATTGTATATATGTGTTTATCCAGGGGTACGGCGGGGCCCTGTCCCGTCATATGATACTGTTGTCACTCTTAGAGGTCTGTAGATATATGTGTGGGTTGTATATAGTTACCGTTTAGTTCTGTCTATATGACTTATGTTTTTGGGACGTTCCCATTCGTAGTGGCAGCCTTGTCGGCCTGCGTATGTATATATGTCTTGGGATGCTGTATGTAGTGGCAGCCTTGCCGGCTTGCGTATGTATATAGTTGGGGCGTTCCCACATGTTACGATAGCCTCGCCGGCTTATGTGTGATATTATCTATCGGAAGTTGTAACTCCTCAAGAGACAGGTTGCTACGATATGTCTATATATGCGACAGTTTTGAGGCGACGTCTTGCCTTTTTATACATAAGTTCCTTATTATGCTAGTTGTGGGCTGATTATAGTTAACGGGCGTATACGAGTGTCCGGCTCGGCACTAGTCACGGCCACGGGGTTGGGTCGTGACAAAAGTGGTATCGAGCGATTCATCCTGAGTGTCTATAGACCGTGTCTAGTAGCAGTCTTGTTTATCGGTGTGTTGTGCACCACATCTATAAATAGGAAGCTACAGGACATTTAGGAAGTTATATTTCCTTCTGTCTTAGATCGTGCGATAGAGCCAGAGTCTAGGAAATATCGCTTCTGATGTTATACCCCGTACTTTGTACGTTGGAATATTCTAAGTTGGTTGCGACAAGTTATGGACAAGACTTTTAATTTTCGGTTTTGTTGATTTTTTTTGTTTTAATGCACAAGTTGCATATTCATCTTTTATTGGTATGGAGTGTTAAGGGTAAATTTGGAATAAGGAAAATTTGGGGTTAAAAGTGAATTATGAAAAGTTGAGCATTTCATGAAAACTAAGGGCTAAAAGTGGGAAAAAAATTATTTCATGAAATGGCCAAATAGCCATGTGGCCGTGTGGGTATGTGACCCACCCGTGGTTGGCCAAATTTGGTTAGTTTAAGCTATGAAGGGTGCACGTGATTACTTTATATTTGTAAGGACTAGAAGTGAAATAATAGTTCATGAGAGGGCCTAAGTGGCCATGTGAATTAGTGTGGGCCCAAGGCCACATGGATGAATTATATATGTGTGTATAAGATGACAATTAGTCATCTTTATCATTTTTTCACTCAAGAAAGTTCAAGAAACATGGAGGAAAAAAATGAAAGGCCATTCGGCCATTGAGGAGAAAAAGAGAAGACCAAAACTCTTCTCCAAAAAAATTATTTCTCCTAGGTTTCCTACTAATTGGAAGGTCCTAATCAACATGGAGTGGTTGTTGGAGCAAACAAATCCTTGGTTCTTGTAAATCTCAACCCTAGCCAAGTTGAAGAACAACGTGGAAAAAGGTGAGGTTTAATCTTCTTTACATGTTTTATAGGTGTTTGTGCATGTTGTAGTAAGTGGAAATGGATGAAATTCATGAGAATATGGATGTTGGTGTGTGGCCGTGTATATGTGGTGTTTTGTAGGATGTGGTGAACAAATTTTATTTAGTGTTTTTGGATGTTGTTGTAGTGTGTAGAAAATGAATGAGACTCATGAAATTATGCATGTTGATAATTGGCCGTATAGGGGCTGTTTTGAATAGGTTATGGCGAATTGATTTTACTTAGTATTTTGGTTGTTTTTGTTATGGATTATGTGGTGAGAATGAAGGTATTGAATGGTTCAAGTTGAAATTGTAATTGTTGGGAGCTTGGCCGTGTATGTGTGTGTTGTGTAGAAGTGAACAAAAATTGTATTTAGCATGTTTGGTTGTTATTGTTGTGGATTCTATGTTGAAAATGAAGGTTTAACGATTCAAGTGAAGTCATAGTTATTTGCGGCTTGTTATGGAAGCTAATGGAATTTTTGTATAGTTTCTTGAATTTATGGAAGTAATGTTATGAACGTATGGATTGATAATGTAGTTATGAGTTTTGGAAGAAAGAAATATGTTAAAGTTGTTCATGTCGAGTTGGGAAGGTTTCGGGTTCCATGGTGCATTGGTTGGATGATTTGAATATTTTGCGGGTTGTTTGAAGTGCTCTTGAGTCTTGTTTAAATGGTTTGGATTAGTACTTGAATGTGTGAATATTGATGTTGGTTTGATCGTATGCGGTGGATTTGAATGAAAATGAAATATCGTCGAATTGTATAGAAAAGAGTTACTAATGTTAGAATGCGTTTTGAATTCATTATTGATGTTGTTGGAATGGTTGTTGGTATTGTTGTTGATAATATTGGCCGAGTTGAATTCTCGGGGATGTTGAGTTTATAGGGGAAATGTCGCAAAATTTAAAATAAAGTGCGAGCTTGGAATTGGATTCTTCGATGCTTATGACTAATGTTTGGTGTTAATGACATTATTGTAGATCGTGAGAAGTCGAGACGTAAGTTCGGATTAGCTTAGGAAGCGGCTAAGGTATGTAAAGCTTACCTTCCTTCTTTTGGCATGTCTTAGATATGGCTAGGTTGTGATATGTTTTGAGCTTCGGGGGTAATTCCATTCTTAAAAATCCGAGCACGTTTATGAGTCGTATTTGCTTTTGATGTTGGCATCCTTATATGGTCAAGCTATGGTTTATACGTCTTTTGTATGACTAAGTTTCTAAAGTTGCATAAAAGTTTGGTTTTTAAAAGAGTTTTTGTTCCTAAATGATTCCGAAACTACGAAAGTCCGTAACTTTCACGGTACGAACCGGATCGCTTCGATATGCTAAAAAATGATTCCATGATGTATGATGACTATGTTTTCCATAGGCGGGCCCGGCTCGGGTCGACACCCGTTCGTGGGTCCCGCGACTTTTCTTTATGTACTTCTGACGACTTTTTGAAAAGAATTCAATATGACCATCTTTCCGACCTCCGAGTATGATTACTTATTTATCTGTTGAGTCTGAAATAAGGATTTTTATGTATGTGATTTTGATACGTGACTATGATTTTCGAAGTTCGGTTTGATATGTTCCCGAGTGCTATTCGGAAGAAAATCTGATTTGACTATTGTTTCGGTTTTGAAATAATAGCTCGTTTTGATTATCCTATTGGGTCTTTGTAAGTGTTTTGCATTGCATATGGTTTCCCACGATTCTGCTTATGCATTTTGTTGTATGTCTTTCGCCGAGTCCCGGGCCGGTATGTATCGTGCGCACTGTGTGATGTTGCCGCTGGGTATTTGTCCATGGTATGTTGAGTGATATTGACCGCTGGGTATTTGTCCACGGTATGTTGAGTGATATTGACCGCTGGGTATTTGTCCGCGGTATGTCGAGTGATATTGACCGCTGGGTATTTGTTCGCGGTATGTCGAGTGATATTGACTGCTGGGTATTTGACCGCGGTATGTCGGGTGAGATATGTATTCTGGAATAGGATCAGTCGGTTAATTGTCAGCTCGTATGATATGTTTGATTTTCCGTATATATGAGACAGAAATGTTTTTCAAAGAAAGCGAAGCATTTTGGCATTCTGATTATCCTATTTGCCTTCTGAACCCCTTATGTATGATTTGGATGTTAGATGTGAGTACTTTGGTATTCGGGTTATTATGCTCGCGTTCGGTACACTTTACTTCGATTATGACTTCGTTTTCTGTATTTCATGCTTTGCATACTCAGTACATATTCCGCATCGACCTTCCTCTCGGGGGCCGCGTTTCATGCCGCGCAGTACCCACGGATGAGCAGGCGATGTTAGCGAAGATGTTCCGACCGGATTGGCGAGCTCCATTTCCTCCGGAGTACTGGCGAGTCCGGGTGTTTTTGTATGGTATCTGAAGTGATGGTAGAGACTTTGCAGATAGTGTCGTGTGTGTGATACGTCAGTTTTGTAAGCGGCTACGTAAGCCGATGTATTATTATGCATTATGCTACAGATTTGTTTTGTAATCGGCTATGTAAGCCGATATATCGGTACGCATTATGTTACAGATTCGCTATGACTACAGATTTTATTTGATTTGAAAAAGACGAAAAGTATGATGTTTTTTGAAAATTTTCCTTCTGCAATTTGACACGTTCTGCGGGCCCAGTATGATTATGTGTATTACGAAAGTCTGCGGGCTCGCTCGGCCCTAGGTAAGGGTCGGGTGCCCATCACTCCCTATCGGATTAAGGGTGTGACATCTGACCTCTTTTCCTGTAGGTAGGTGCGCATCGGGGTAAGAGATGAAGAGATCGGCCCAGATGGGGGGGTGCTAAGAAGGCCCCTAGGGTAGATTCAGGACCCCAGGCTCCAGGACCGAGCAGGAGGAGCCTCAGTTATTCCATGGAGACTGACCCCTCAGAGGACCCAGCGACGATTTCTCCAAAATTTTTGACATCCAGGGAGGAGGACCCCCCAAGGGACAGTTATGACACAGATCCGTCTGAGTATTCGTCTGGGACACCAGAGGAGGAGATTCCCGAGGCCGTACCGGTTGCTCCTATGGCAGAGCACTACGTTAGGCCAGCTACCCCGGTAAGTGTTACGGATTACTCCAGCCCCCTATCCTGGCCGTCGGTGAACCAGGAGTTGTCCGGTTATCTACGTTCCTCGAACTCAGATGAGCGAGATGATGGAGGCCAGACAAGCGGATTCTGGGTAGATGATGACAAGGAGCATACTTCACCTTATAGATCACCAGATCAGAGTAGAGACCGATCGACTACAGGTATATGACACTTTATCGAAATTTCCCATGTATGTGCATTTGCAAAAAAAAATTATTACCTAATAGCGACGAACGGAAATCAAAGGGATCGTTAACTAAGTATTTATAAGTAACGGCGACCAAGGTGTTCTCATCACCATAGGGAATTTTGAAATCTAGGATGGAAAGTAGTCATACATACAGGTGAAAGTTGGACATACGAGGTAAGTTTATCATTTTCATACCGTTATTGATATTGGGAGCCCTGTGTGGCTGTGATATGATATGATGTAAATATATATATATGTTGGCCCTGTGAGGTATTGTTGGTATTTCCTGCGTACGTTTTTGGAGATAGTAAGAAATGCGAGAGGAAACTACGCAAAATTTTCCTAGAAATAAAATGGGAAAACAATGAGGACTGTTACGAAAATAAGTAAAGCCTAGTGAGGAAGTGGCCAAAGATATGACGTGATCTATAGAACGAATAAGAAAGACCTATCAAGCTCCGTGGGGAAAGTTTAGAATAAAGACTACATGATAACGGGAATGATAGCGGGCACCAGAGAAGGAGGAGTGAGTTGAAAGAAGGAAATAAGAAGAAAGCGAGATAACGGTTGTAAGTAATAGGTCATGACGTTTATAGCCGAGAACACGAGTAATATAAGCGACGGAAGGGTGAAAGACCAAACTATAGAAAGGATGAGAAACGAGGTAGAGTGAGTGTTAGAAAATGACTGGTACGATATAAATAAACTTGAATAAACAAAATATGTTTTAAAAATGAGAAAAGGATTATGCGAAAGTGATGTGTTTCGAAGGATACAGAGGTAGCATAAGATTCCTCGTGTACAGAATAAAAGATAGACGTAGGCGGGAGAAATGATAAGGAAATTCTAAAGGAAGCACCCAAGATAGGCGTAATTAATTAAGTACGAGTATGGAATGAAAGGGGAATATATAGTTATGAATCTAAAGGTGTGGTACGATGACAAGGTGATAAGATAAGGCCATCATTAAAGTAAATTTGAGATGACTTGAGTAAGTTAGAAGTCGGTACTCAACAAGAGTAAAAAGAGCATAAGGCAGAAAGGAGTGCTGCGTGCACACGACTTCACCTCGAAAATAGTGGAATCCTTAAGGGACAACGACGGTAGGCTTGAGGAACAAATGGTGTATCATAAATTCATCAAAGGAAACATATGATATAGGTTGGAATAAAGATAACATTTCAAGAGAACTTTGAACACTCATCGTCGGAATAAAAGTGCTGCCTAATTGAGATTGGAAATAGGGACATGGGGCAAAAGTATAATCGGATAATGGTATAAGTACACCCTTAAGGGGGGAAGCAGGTAAGAGAAATGCAAGTATAAGATAGAAACAATTTACACTGCAATATATTTGATATGGATGCTTGAGCTTCAAGTAAGGTCCCTTGCTGAAACAGATTAGTAAGATCTGAAAGCCAGCAATAAATGAATAGAAGTCAGGATAGTAATTGAGACAGTGCTGAGAATTATTTATAGAAATCTTGAATGAGGTGACATTAGAAAGTGGGTGCGTATGAAAAAGAAGAAGTACGACAAGAGAGTGGTAACGAGTAACTTAATAGACATTGTAAAGGATAGAGATGCTATGCCGGATTAGAGGCTAAGATGTTGGCAATAGAGTTGTTCGCTAATGATATTGCGACTTATAAGTAACAAAGGAGAGGGAGTAGAAAATCTCCTATGGTAGGAAATGGGGAAGTCAAAGAGTGATTAAAGGAAGGGAAAAGAAGTATGACAAGATAGGTCGAGCGAGTTTTAGTATGAATGAGATATGTAAAGCAGAATGAACCAGGAGACGGAAAGACTATGTCTAAGATTGAATATACCTTATACAAATTGTACAAGAATAAGTTATACAACCTACGAATATTTGTACGTTAAGCGTAAGACCAAGTAAGAGAGTACTTGATGAGGGGAGTAAGGACTCAATAATGACAATGCATTTATGATATGTTGTATCCCGTATTTTGTGCATTGGGATATTCCGAGCTAACTACGATAAGTTAAGGACAAGACTATTCCGGGATACGAGGTTGAGACTTTTGACCTTCGATTTTATTTTAAGGCATAAGTTGCTTATGATTTTATTGGTATGGAATATTAAGGAAAATTTGGGGTTAAAAGTGAATTATGAAAAGTTAAGTATTTTTCATGAAATGGCCACTATGGCCGTGTGGCATGTGTGGGGCCACCACCCATGGCTTGGCCAAATTTAATTCATCCAAGCCATGTGTGGGCCATGGTACACATGGATGAATTCTATATGTATATGATAGATGTCAAGCATGAAAAATTCATCATCTTTTCAACTCTAGAAACTTAGAGAAATATGGAGAAAAACTAAAGGGACCATTCGGCCATGGCACCAAAAATTGATGACCATGAATAGTGATCAAAAAAATATTTTCTTCTAGCTTTTCAACCAATTGGAAGGTCCTAATTAACGTGGAGTAGTTGTTGGAGCAATCAAACCATTCGTTCTTGCAAGGCACAACCCTAGCCAAGTTGAAGAACTAAGTGAAAAAGGTAAGGTTTAATCTTCTTTTCATATGTTATGAATGGTTTATGCATGTTGTAGTAGGTGGAAAAGGATGAAATTCATGAAATTTTGTATGCTGAAGTTGGACCGTGTAGGTGTTGTGTGTGTTGGAGTGATGAGCTAATTTTATTTAGAGTTTTAGTTGATGATTGTTGTGAATTATATGATGAAAATGAAGGTTTAATGATTTAAATGGAAGTTGTAATCATTTGTGGGTTGTTGTAGAAGTTAATGTGATTTTAGCATAGTTTCTTGAATTTATGAGAATGATGTTGTTAATGTGTGGATTGTTGGTGTAGTTTATGAATTTAGAAGAAAGAAATGTGTCGTTGTTGATCTTATTGAATTTGGAAGGTTTCGCGTGGAGTTATGTTGGTTGGGTTGTTTTGAATATTGTGCGGATTGTTTGAAGTATTCTTGAATCTTGTTTGAATGGCCTCGGGTTAATACTTGAATGTGCGAGCATTGATGTTGGCTTGATTGTATGTGGTTGATTTGAATGTAAATGGAATGTTGTCGAATTATGTAGAAAAGAGTTACTAACGTTAGATTGCATTTTGAATTAATTGTTGATATTGTTAATAAGGTTGTTGGTATTGTTGTTGAAGATTTGGCCGAGTTGAATTCTCGGGGTTTGTTGAATTTACAGGGGAAATGCTGCCCAAATTTCTGTAAATAAAGTGATGACTTGGGATTGAATTCCTAAGTACTTATAGCTAATGTTTGGTGCCTAATGACGTCATTGTAGATCTTGGAAAGCCCGAGACTTAAGTTCGGATTAGCTTAGGAAGCGGACGAGGTATGTAAAGCCTAACCTTTCCTTCTTTTGGCATGTCTTAGTTGTAAGTGAGGCTATGATACGAGCCTCGGGGTAACTCTTTATTCTTACGATCCGAGCATGCTTACGATTCTTATTCACTTCCTAATGTTGACATTCTTAATGTAGTCGGACTATGGTCCTTATGTCTTTTGTATGAATGGATTTTAAATGTTGCATAAAGAATTTTGTTCTTAAAGGATTCAGTATCTACGAACGTAGTAACTTTCATAGACGAGCTCGGATCGCTTCGAAACATTCGTAGAAGATTTTATAACGAATAATATCTCCAACTTTCATAAGCGGGCTCGGATTGGTTTGATACTGGTCGGTAGGCCCCCGAGACTTTTCTATGTTTGGTTCTAACGACTTTTACGAAAAAACTTAATGTGACTATAAAGTCTTAACCCTCGAGCGTCGATTACTTACTTATCTTTTGAGTCTATAATAATGATTTTTATGCATATGGTTACTCACGACTGCTGCTCGTGCATATGGTTGTTACATCTTTCGCTGAATCCGGGACGTTGTGTTATCGTGCGCACTATGTTATATTCGGAGTATAATGTGTTAGGTTCGCCGAGCCCTGCGGTTACACCTTGTGAAAAATTTACGCGTTATCGAAATTTATGGACTAGCAGTATAAAAGCGCGGGGGAGAAGAGTTACACAAGGATTATGGATGAAGATTATGTTATACGAGCATAGGAACATATATATGACATTTGGAAGTGTATGGAGTAAATCGGTTAACATGATCACTCGATAATAGCTTCCGAAACCATGAGTTAAGGGGGGCCCACATGTCGGGACTTTATAAAGGATATATTATAAGTGATACAAGTAGTACATGGAAAGTTGAGCAAGTCCTAAGAATGACCCATAAGCCAAATATGGACATAAGCCCTCCAAAAGGACGATTTAAGGAAACGTTTTCGGATGAGTTGACTTGGAGGGGCACAAACGGCATTATAAGTTTGAAATTTGGAAAAACACTACGAATAAAAGTTGTAGATAATTGAAATAGCTTTCCAACCATAGGTCATGGGCCCTCACACGATGTCGGAATCAAGAGTTATGGCCGTTCTAAAACAAGACCCCAGAAGGCAAATGGTTCAGCGGGCCCCACGCAGATAAGTCGGTGGAGCCGACCTAGAGGGGAAATTATAAATACCCATCGGCCACATTTTTTCAGCATATTAACATTCCAAAGAGTCCTAGAAGCCTCTCAAAACATCTCCCAAATATTATGGTCCGATAAATCAAAAATTTGACAAGATTACGCCAAACTAGTCAGTGAAAGGTGATTGTTCTTAGTTCTACTTAAGCTTGGTGTTGGAAAAGGTTGATGTGGCTGAGTTTTTTTCTCAAGTATAAGGTATGTTATTTATCCCACCTTTTATGTTGAGTTTCTTTGAAGGTCTAGCAAGCATAAAAATGAAACTAGTCATGGAGAAAAGGTCGCAAGTGTTGTATTGTAGTTGTTGTGTTTATGGGGTACATTTTTGAACATGTTGTGGCCATGGATGGGTGAGTTTGTATATAAAAATGATATCTAACATGGTTGGCGTATTGATGATATTATACTCACCGTTTGGGATGGAAGAAAGTGCATATTGTTGTTGTATGTTGAAAAACGTCGTTGGGGACGTTTATGGAATATGTTGGTATGAATAATAGTGTTATTGATGTTGGTATTATTGTTGTTGTTGATTGGTTGCTGAATTGTAATTTTGGGCTAGGCATATAAACGGGGGAGATGCTTTACTTGATTTTCGGCGGAATATAGAGTAGTTTGATTTGAAATTTGGAACAAGTGTACGATGAAGAGTCTAACGTTAGTATGAATCCTTTTAAGTGTAGGCTTACGAGCTTGACGAATAAGCGTAGCTAATAAGAGGTGGAACGTATGTAAGCTCTTAACCTTTCTTTCTTTTGGCATGTCTTAGTGGTAAGTAGGCTATGACCCGAGCCTCGGGGTAACTTTTGTTATATCCCGTATTTTGAACATTGGGACAATCCGGATTAACTATGATAAGTTAGGGACAAGACTATTAGGGATCTGACAGTAGGACTTTTGACCTTCGATTTTTGTTTTAAGACCTAAGTTGTTCATGAATTTGTTGGCATGGAACATTTAGGAAAATTTGGGACTAAAAGTGAAATATTGAGAAGTTGAAAATTATTGAATTTTTGGCCCTTTGGCCGTGTGGCTTTGGAATGGCCCCACACATTTTGTGGCCAAATTTAATTGGTCCAACCCATGTGTGGGCCATGGACAACTGTATGATTCATCTAAGAGCATAAAAGATGACTAATAAGTCATCTTTCTCATTCCCCACTTAGAAAAAATCAAGAACTTGGAGAAAGAACAACGACAACCATTTCGGCCAAGAACCCGAAAAATTCAAGACCAAATTTAGCCATCACAAAATTATTTCTTCCTAGCAAACCTACTAAGTGAAGGGTCCTCATTAACGTGGGAGTGTTGTTTGGGTCAACAAACCATCGTTTTCATCCGTTGCTAACCTAACCAAGTTGGAAGTTGAGAGGAAAGGTAAAATTTAATCTTATTTTTATGTGTTATGAATGATGTGTGCATGTTGTAGTATGCAAAAATGGATGAAATTCATGAAATATAGCTTACAGCTAGATGGCGTCGTAGAAAACTGTATCGATGGGGATATGTGTTGTGTTGAAGTGATGAGTTAAGTTCTATGTAGCATGTTTAATTGTTGTAGTGTGTTGAAAGGATGAGAATCGCAATACTATTGTATGGTGGTGGCGAATATGGGTCATTTGTGTGACAAAGAATGAATTAATATTGCTTAGTGTTTTAGTGGTTTTTTTGAATTTTAAATTTTACGATAAAGTTTAAGACTGGTTTGTAAATGTTTTTGATTTGGAGGATTTGGCATTTAAGTAAATTTTTATATTTTTAGGAATGCATTGAGAAAGTGGATTGTTGGGAAAA
>NW_026714749.1:0-22440 GCF_029784015.1 Lycium ferocissimum | reverse complement strand
CGAAACAAATTTTCAAAATCCCAATTTTACCCTTGGCCTTCTCCAACACTTCCACACCAATATTTTTCATAGCCAACACATTCATACTAGTAAGATTCAAATGTGGCCTTATTTCTTACAAGCAAAGATTATTCCAAACTTTCCAAATGTGCAAAAATGCCGGATATAACAACTACCAAGTGCATCGAGCCTATGAGGGCCGAGTACGGATACTATTAAGCTCATCGAGCCCAAGAGGGCCGAGTACGTATACCATCAAGCCTATCGAGCTTGCAGGGTCGAGTATGAATGATACCGACCTATATGAATACGAGTATGATACATGTGCGATATTTCCATTATTGTAATTAGGTTATATGTATGATTATGCCATATACATCACGTTCATGTGAGTACGAATGAGGTAAGCATATGACATCTTTACGAGCACGAGTATGCTATGTATATGGCAGTAAATTAGAATGGATATGCTAATACTATATGAAAGTGCCGAGTAAAGGCTAGGTATGTGCAAAGCACGTGATACGAACGCATGAGTATGACAAGTGAATAGATATGAAAGGTAAGTAAGGAAAAAGGTATGAATTTATGTATACGAGCACGAAATAGAACATGGAACGTCCCTACGGAAACGGTAAGTACTATGAAGAGAATGTTAATGTCTTCCATCTTATGTCATTTCATGTATTACGGGTATGTTTCTCCATCTTTCTTGCTCATGCTTTACATACTCGGTACAATATTCGTGCGACGTCCGTTTCTTTGGATATTTGTGTTCATGCCCACGAGGTAGACAAGGAGAGACGGTGCGGATACGCGGTAGCTAGCGACGAGTTACGGGGAAGCCCTCCCTTATTCCGGAGGTGCTATTTGAGACATTATTTTGTGTACATGTATTTCGGGCACGGCGGGGTCCTGTCCCGTCCATATGTTCAGTGTTCTAGTAGAGGCTCGTATATCACACCCCGATCCTACTAGGGTGTGATGGGCACCCGACCCCATATTCGGAGCCGAGCGAACCCGCTGACTCTTATTACATACATACTTTCTTTTGATTCTTAGATTAAACAAAAATAAAATACATAGTAAAACTTTCAAAATCTTTTGTCGTTTCCAATTAAACACAATCGGTAAACATAAGGGCTCTTGTCACACCCCGATCTCACTAGGGTGTGATGGGCACCCGACCCCGTAACCGGAGCCGAGCGAACCCACTGACTCTTACTACGTACTAAAATTTTTTTTGAATCTCTAAGTCAAGTATACATAATAGGATTGCTGAAAAATTCCTTTGCTGCTTTTAAATCAAATAAAATATGTAATCGTACAAAACTTGTATCATAGCACAGAGATTGACTCCCGAACCCACGACTATGTCTGCCAAAGTCTCTAACCGGACAAGACATCATAGCATAGCACACTGACTCGACGACACTCCCGAGAATGATTGGAGTTGCCAACTTGTTTTGGGACATCATGTTTGCCACAGCCTGTGCATGCAGGTGTACTGCGCGGCATAAAACGCAGCCACGAAGAAGAGGGGTCGGCACGAGCAATGTCTTGAGTATGTAAGGCATGAACGGTAACATGGTATGAAAAGTAGAGCATGCCATGTAAGAGGTATACTGTACATATGGAGCATGTCATGTATGAAGTCAGACACTGTAGGAATGAGTGCCTCTTAGGCGGAATCATGCATGCTTAATGCGCGGAACGTGCGTACCCGATCCATATACTATGTTTGCGGAACGTGCGGCCGTCCATATACATTGCTGCGGAACGTGCAGCCCGATCCATTGTATATACATGTACGTATTCTTTCTTGAAAACATCTCATTTTCATATATAAAGAAAATAGAACATACCATATTGCCGGCGTCGGCTCCCGTCCATTTAACCACTTATCCTATCCGCGTCCGGGCATCCCGCGTCCGGGACGATATCATATCATTCTCCAACTGATCAGGTGGCTGTGCGCCTATAGCGCCTGCCCTTTCCCCATCTTCCCCATATACATATACATATACGTATACTTATACATGTATCATGTCGTAGCATGCGGGGAGCCGAAGAAAAGCTATAGCTCTATCGGAGTGACGTAAGGTCGGTAACCTCCGATTGTATTATGGAATAATCATGGGCGCTTCATCTCTCGCCTTGAAAGGACTAATAATAAGGCGAGACTATCAATGAAGGATAACATTTAAATCGTAAAACGGGGTCATAACATATCATTTCATATACTTTGAAACCTTTAAAATAGTCATTATCCCAAATTAGCTTAACATTTCATATCGTCATATTCATGGTAAGAACATATCCTTGACATATTCGTTCCGTCATTTCCTCATATCTAGCATCATCATGGTCATCCTAAAATCATAGTCGTTGTTTTGGTCATAAAACTTTCGAAAATCGTAAAACTTGGATTTTGGAGAAAATGGATATTTTGGAAATCATTCATAAACTTTTAGGAAGGAAAATTATGCTTTGAAATCATAACTTCTAACTTTTGAAAATAAGGACGCTAAGGGAGCATTTATAAAATCGCAACGTATGATTCATGCCATAGAAGGAAAAGGGACGAGCCTTAACATACATGCGCCGCGCTTTACTAGCTACGCTTATTCGTCCAATTTGTTAGTCTACATTCAAGAAGATCGACACTATCGTTAGGTTCATTATCATATGCCTCTCTTAATCCTTCAAATACATTTACTTGTTATCTGCGAAATTTCGACGATCTCCTACGTAAATACACCATCCCGAGAATCTAACTCGGCCAATTTTTAATCAACAGCAATCCGGGAATTCAACCCGGCCAAATTATCAACAACAACACCAACAATCATGCCAATAATATCAACATCACAACACTTTTATTCATAACGAATATGTTCCATAAACATCCCACACGATGTTTTTCAACATACAACAACAACATGTATCTTCCTTTCGTCCCAATCGAGGAGTATAATCTCGCCAACAAACTAACAATATTATATACCATCTTTACATATATAAATCAGTCCATACACATGGCCACAACATGTTCAAACAGCCCATAAACACAATCGCTTCAACACAACACTTTATGACCACTTCTCCATAACTATTTTTCGTTTTTTAAAGCTTGCTAGACCTTAAAATAAACTCAACACAAGATATGGGATGAATAAAATACCTTATACTTGAAGAAACTCAGCCACATAAATTTTCTCCAACGCCACACTTGAGTAGAAAGAAAGAACAATCACCTTTCACGGACTAGTTTGGCGAAATCTTGTTAAATTCTTGATTTATCAAACTATAATATTTGGGAGAAGTTTGAGAGAATTCTAGAAATTTTAGAATGCTAATATTGCTGAAAAAATAGGATTTATGGGGTATTTATAGCACCCCTAAGTCGGTTTCACCGACCTCCCCATGTGGGGCCCGCGGTTTCTCTTTATTATTTTTGGCAGCTTAAGGTCTCTCTCTTAAAATGGCCATAACTTTTGATTCCGACATCGTATCAGGGTCCACAACCTACCGTTGGAAAGCTAATTCAATTATCTACAACTTTTATTTCTGGGATTTTTCCCAAATTCCAAACGTATAATGCCGTGTTTGCCCCTTAAAGTCAGGTTATCCATAAACGTTTTCTTAAATCGTCCTTTTGGAGGGCTTACACTCATTTTTGGCTTATGGGTCCTTCTTAGGACTTGCTCAACTTCACATGTACTACCCATATATCTCTTTATATGTCTTTTATAACGTCCCGATGGGCGGGCCCCACCTTGGCTTATGGTTACAAGGGCTATCCTCGAGTGATCACGTTAACCGGTTTACATCCCACGCTCTCCAAATTCCATATATATACATTCTCATACTCGGATAATATAATCTTTATCCCGATCCTTGTGTGAAATTCCCGTTTTGCCCCCGGCCTTGAGCATTATTTCCGTGAACCATTTTGCGACCTCTTTTTACCCTTAACTTTTCCCGATATTTCCATACTACTCATATTCCTAACCAACTTGTACATTAAAATAATTTTGGGAGATGGTCATTCCCTTATCTTTGCCACGACTACCTTGAAATATCCGAACGTATAAAATACGGGATATAACATCCTCCCTCTTTAGAACATTCGTCCTCGAATGTTCGGCGGACTCTTACTATCGGCGTCATAATACTACGGGACGGTTCCGTTTATGGTTGTTCCTTATTTTATGCCCGTTTCTTATCCTTTACCTCGTTTTCCTTATAATCGAACTCCTTGACCTTTTCATGAGTCCTTGTTCGATATCATGGGTTTTCTAATTTGCGAACCAACACATTACCCTTGTCTTTCTCGGACCATCTCTTTTTCGCTACTTCATCACCACACCTTAACGGAAATCATGTTTGGGTATGCAATCTTTACTTAACGATCCAATGCGGTTGTAGACTATTCCTTTATCCTCGGGTCTATCTCTTAGTATACTCATTGTTATTTCGCTTCTACTTTTCTCCCAAGTATTCTTGCGACACACCGACATATTTTTGTACTCTGATTCCAAGCTAATAGATTTCCTTTTCTGGTACTTGATAGTGTTGCGATTCCTTTTTAGGTCTAATATAATATGGTCTCCCATCCTCCCACCTCGAGCACGCTTAACCTCAAAACTTCTTTCGGAATTGCCTTGACGTCGATGTTTTCGCGTCCGCTTCCTCACATGACCTTTATTACATGTTCTCGATCGAAGTCGAAGTCTTACGACTTCAAACATTTTCGTAATACGTCCTTTCTTTTACATTTACCGTTTTACCCTTTTCTCTTCCCAATATTCACTTTCCGCCCGGCGTATATCTATTTTCCTATCCGGCTCCCGACCACATAACAACAAATATATCCATCCGGTCTACCTTTGACTTCCATGTCATCCTCGCCTTTTTTCCGCCGAAGCATCGGATGCGCACGCTAATTTCACGATTAGTATAAGGGATCTTATCTCCTATGACTTGGCTCTATCGCACGATCTCACACGGTAGCAGAAGGTCAACCATTTCCTAGATGCCCCATGACCTCCTGTTTATAAATGTGGCCGGCTACACACCCATAAACAGGACTCTACCTCGACACGACTTTGCGACATCCCTTAGACCGACACTCTCGATACCACTTTGTCACACCCCGATCTCACTAGGGTGTGATGGGCACCGACAAGTAACCGGAGCCGAGCGAACCCACCGACTCTTACTACGTACTAAATTTTTTTTTTTTGAATCTCTAAGTCAAGTATACATAATAGGATTGTCGAAAAATTCATGTCGCTTTCAAATCAAATAAAATATGTAATCGTACAAAACTTGTATCATAGCACGGATTGACTCCGAACCCACGACTATGTACATCGCAAAGTCTCTAACTTCGGACAAGACATCATAGCATAGCACACCGACTCGACGACACTCGGGAATGATTGGAGTTGCCAACTTCGCCGGGACATCATCTGCCCCGGCTTCTCGTACTGTCTGTGGGTGTACCGCGCGGCATAAAACGCAGCTCCCGGAAGAAGAGGTGGGGCACACGAGCAATGTACCGAGTATGTAAGGCATGAACAAGAATATGGTATGAAAAGTAGAGCATGCCATATGAGTAGTATACTTGTATATATGGAGCATGTCATGGGCGAAGTCAGAATCGTAGGAATGAGTGCCTCTTAAGGCGGAATCATGCATGCTTAATGCGGAACGGCACTCGATCCATATACTATCTGCCGCGGAACGTGCGTACCGATCCATATACATTGCTTTGCGGAACGTGCAGCCCCCGATCCATTTGTATATACATGTACGTATTCTTTCTTGAAAACATCTCATTTTCATATATAAAGAAAATAGAACATACCATATGCCGAGGCGTCGGCTCCGATCCATTTAACCACTTATCCCGCGTCCGGCATCCCGCGTCCGGGACGATATATATCATTCTCCAACCGATCAGTGTGGCGTCGTGCGCCCCTATAGCGCACCGCCCTTTCCCCATCTTCCCCATATACATATACATATACGTATACTTATACATGTATCATGTCGTAGCACGCGGAGCCCGAAGAAAAGCTATAGCTCTATCGGAGTGACGTAAGGTCGGTAACCTCCGATTGTATTATGGAATAATCACGGGCGCTTCATCTCACCTTGAAAGGACTAATAATAAGGCGAGACTATCAATGAAGGATAACATTTTAAGGAAATCGTAAAAACGGTCATAACATATCATTTCATATACTTTGAAACCTTTAAAATAGTCATTATCCCAAATTAGCTTAACATTTCATATCGTCATATTCATGGTAAGAACATATCCTTGACATATTCGTTCCAGTCATTTCCTCATATCTAGCATCATCATGGTCATCCTAAAATCATAGTCGTTGTTTTGGTCATAAAACTTTCGAAAATCGTAAAACTTGGATTTTGGAGAAAATGGATATTTTGGAAATCATTCATAAACTTTTAGGAAGGAAAATTATGCTTTGAAATCATAACTTCTAACTTTTGAAAATAAGGACGCTAAGGAGCATTTATAAAATCGCAACGTATGATTCATGCCATAGAAGGAAAAGGACGAGCCTTAGCATACCCGTGCCGCGCCTTAACAGCTACGCTTGTTCGTCCAACTTGTTAGTCTACATTCAAGAAGATCGACACTATCGTTAGGTTCATTATCATATGCCTCTCTCTTAATCCTTCAACACATTTACTTGTTATCTCACGAAATTTCGAAAAAGATCTCCTCCGTAAATACACCATCCCCGAGAATCTAACTCGCCAATTTTTAATCAACAGCAATCCGGAATTCAACCCGGCCAAATTATCAACAACAACACCAACAATCATGCCAATAATATCAACATCACAACACTTTTATTCATAACAATATGTTCCATAAACATCCCACACGATGTTTTTCAACATACAACAACAACATGCACTTCCTTTCGTCCCAATCGAGAGTATAATCTCGCCAACAAACTAACAATATTATATACCATCTTTACATATATAAATCAGTCCATACACATGGCCACAACATGTTCAAACGACCCATAAACACAATCGCTTCAACACAACACTTTATGACCCTTCTCCATAACTATTTTCGTTTTTTAAAGCTTGCTAGACCTTAAAATAAACTCAACACAAGATATGGGATGAATAAAATACCTTATACTTGAAGAAACTCAGCCACATAAATTTTCTCCAACGCCACACTTGAGTAGAAAGAAGAACAATCACCTTTCACGACTAGTTTGGCGAAATCTTGTTAAATTCTTGATTTATCAAACTATAATATTTGGGAGAAGTTTGAGAGAATTCTAGAAATTTTAGAATGCTAATATTGCTGAAAAAATAGGATTTATGGGGTATTTATAGCACCCTAAGTCGGTTTCACCGACCTCCCCATGTGGGGCCCGCGGTTTCTCTTTATTATTTTTTGGCAGCTTAAGGTCTCTCTCTTAAAATGGCCATAACTTTTGATTCCGACATCGTGTCAGGGTCCACAACCTACCGTTGGAAAGCTAATTCAATTATCTACAACTTTTATTTCTGGGGGTTTTTCCCAAATTCCAAACGTATAATGCCGTGTTTGCCCCTTAAAGTCGTCATCCGGAAACGTTTTCTTAAATCGTCCTTTTGAGGGCTTACACTCATTTTGGCTTATGGGTCCTTCTTAAGACTTGCTCAACTTCACATGTACTACCCATATATCTCTTTATATGTCTTTTATAACGTCCCGATGGGCGGGCCCCACCTGGCTTATGGTTACAAGGGCTATCCTCGAGTGATCACGTTAACCGGTTTACATCCTACGCTCTCCAAATTCCATATATATACATTCTCATACTCGAGATAATATAATCTTTATCCCCGATCCTTGTGTGAAATTCCGTTTTGCCCCCGGCCTTCCGCATTATTTCCGTGAACCATTTTGCGAATTCCTCTTTTTACCCTTAACTTTTCCCGATATTTCCATACTACTCATATTCCTAACCAACTTGTACATTAAAATAATTTTTGGGAGATGGTCATTCCCTTATCTTTGCCACGACTACCTTGAAATATCCGAACGTATAAAATACTTCGATATATGTACTTCCGTATCATAATGTATAATAGAAACGCATCGGCTCGTGGAACCATTTTCAAAATCGACACACTAAACCCACGACTCTGTCTGCAAAGTCTCTAACTCGAACATGACATCATAGCATAGGACTCTTGACCCGGTAACTCTCCAGAGCAACGGAGATGCCAACTCCGTTGGAACATCTTCTATAATGGCTTCTGATCATCTGGGTGTACCTGCGCGGCATGAAACGCAGCCCCCGAAGAAGAGGGGTCAGTACGAGCATTGTACTGAGTATGTAAGGCATGAGTAATATCACGAAATCATAATAGAGAACATAAAACATGACATAGGAGAGTGATATAACCTGTAACTCTGTTTGTCTACCCTGATAGATATTGTGCAAGTTAACTTTACCTTTGGAGTACTATATAGATACTACAAGTAAACTGCCCGACCGTGTAGGTGCGGTGTGTGCTTGCCCGACCATATAGGTGGTGGACTACCGCCCGACCATATAGGTACGGTGTACCGCTTTACGAGCACTACCATGGAATAAAGGAAGTAATCATCTGAGTGCCCCTTGGGGCGGATGCCATGCATGCTAGCTTTTAAAAAAAAAAACATGTAAATATCTGTAAGTAAACTGCCCGACCACGTAGGATCGGTGTATAACTGCCCGTCCATATAGGAACGGTGTATAAGCCCGCGTCCAGGCCTCCCGCATCCGGGGTATAATCTGCCCACTATAGTGGTGTGTCTGCCCGGCCGCCCATTGGACGGCGCGGTGTGATACTGCCCGGCCATGTAGGCACGGTGTTATAAAAACATACTTAATTATAAAGCATGCATGAGAGCCCAAGTGAAAGCTACAACTCTATCGGAGTGACGTAAGGTCGGTAACCTCCGATTGCATTATGGAATAATCATAGTCATCATGTCTCACCTTGAAGGAACTAGTATTATGAGGCGAGACCATCAACGAAGAATAACATTAAAAGAAAACAGGGAATGAGATCATGGACATCATAGACGTCGGTTCATGTGCTTTGAAATCCTTAGAAAATAGGGTCATAACCAAGGAATAGAATTAGAGATCAAGATCTAGTTTGATACTTTCATACTCATATCGAATCCTTAACTTGAAACTCTTAGTCATGGAATCATTCTTGTCATACTCATCATAGACATATTCTCTTCCTTAACATCATCGTTACCATTGTTATCATAGAATTACTCTCATTAGAATGGTTACAACACTTATCGTTTGATAAACGGAACAATAAGAAAATCTGGGAACAATGGGCCCACCTCGGATCTGATGAGGCGGCGTACACAATTTACGTACGTTACATGTTATGACATCATTTGTGAGAGTTTTAAGGTAGTCGGGTCCTATTTGTGCAAGTTCTAAATGTTTATACAATTTTTCCAACAATTCATAGAACATTTAATTCAATTTATTGAATGAAAAAGGGGTCAAATTCAATCTTAGATTTCTAGGAATAGGATTGTCCCCGAGGCCCATATCCAAAGCTAATACGTCTAAGACATGCCAAAGAAGGAAGGTGAAGGCCTTACATACCTTATCCACTTCATTTGCGACTCCAAATTCAAGTCTCAAATCCGCCAAAATCTACAAATTGGTCACATTTACCCAAACATTAATTAAAGCCCTTAAGAATCCAAATCTTGAATCAACATTTGTCTACAGAAATTTCGGCAGCATTTCCCCTGTAAATGCGCCATCCCCGAGAATTCCACTCGGTCAATTTTAATCAACAACAATCCGGGAATTCAACCCGGCCAAACCAACAACAATACTAGCAACTATTCTAGTAACACTTCAATTCAATTCAATTCCATTCACACACTACTCCATCTCTAACCATTAAATCCTCATTTTCCACCATAGAATCTATCACACAACAATTAATATGCCAAGTAGAATTAATTCATCATATCTACATACACTAATATATTCGGCCACAACAACTACTCATATATTTTCATGCAAATTTCACCCATCTTTACACATTGCAACAACAACAACATGCTACATAAAATTTATCCATTCTTTTCCATACACAATATATCACATGCACGGTCACACTTCAACAAGCAAGATTTCATGTTTCTCATTCATTTCTCCATACCACAACATGCATGAATCACCTATAACACTCAAAAGAGATGAAGCCTTACCTTTTCTTCAACTTCTCCCTTGGTGTAGGATTAGTGCATGACACCAAACATCCTCCTACTTGCTTCAACACTTGCACCATGTTGTAGAGGATCCTCAAATTGATAGGAAAACTAGGAGGAAAATATTTTTCTTGCTCTCTCCCTCATGGCACCAATTCGGCCAAGGCTTGGCCGAATGGCCCTTCCATTTTTTTTCTTTCTTTCTTTCTTGCTTTCTTTCTCTCCTTGTTAAAATATGAACACCCCTCTCTTATATATATATATACATATTGCATGCATGTGAGGGGCACATTCCCCCTCTCTAGATTTTTCTTTTCTTGTCCCCTTTCTTTTATTTTCTAGAATTTTCTTATTTTCCATGGAAAGGATGACTTATTTTGGTCATCATTTTTCATTCTTTTTCTTCACATGGCCAATATGGCCCCTTCTTGGAACTCTCTTGAATTCTTGTGAAATGACCATTTTGCCCCTAGCCTTTTTAAATATTTCCATGAACCATTTTGCGAATTTTCCTTTTTCGCCCTCAACCTTTCTCAATATTTCCACACTAATAATGTTCATAAATATTATTCATAACCAACTTGTACATTAGAAAAATTTTGGAGAATGGTCTCGCCCTTAACTTTCCACGTCGACTTTGAAATTTCCAAACGTACAAAATACGGGCTATAACATCCTCCCCCCCTTTAGAACATTCGTCCTCGAATGTTCAATGGACCTTATGGGGCGTCATAACATTTCGAGAGGGTTCCTTTTATAGCCGCTCTTTCCTTTATGCCCGTTCTTTATCCTTTACCTCGTTTTCCTTATAATCGAACTCCTTGACCTTTTCATGAGTCCTTGCTCCATGTCATATGTTTTCCTACTTCGCCATTCCAACTTGTTATCCCTATCCTTTCCAGGTCATTTCTTTCCTGTTATTGATCGTCACCGCACCTTAACGAAAGCCGTGTCTCGGTACGCAGTCTTTACCTAACGATCGGCTATAGGCTACTTCCTGACTCTCATATCCGTCTCTTGGTACACTCATTGTTACTTCGTTTCTACTTTTCTCCCAAGTATCTTGGCGATATGCCGACATATTTTGAACTCTGATTCCAAGCTAATAGGTTTCTTTTTCTGACACTTGATAGTGTTGCGGTTCCTTTTTAGGTCTAATATAATATGGTCTCCCCCCCTTTAAGGGGCTCCTTATACCAACAATCTTTCTATGAAGTCTTCGTTTATACCTAGTTTCTCATCTTTCTTCTAACTCCATGCCTAGCATCCCGGAAACTTCTTATCCTAAGCTTTCTGTTGACTTCCATCTATGTCATCCTTTTGTCCACATTCCCATCCACGATTCGTCCTTTCACTTCCTTAGTTCGCTTGTTCGCAATTCTTCCTTGGCTGCGCATTTGTGCTGTAGCTGTGTATCCATATCTCTTCCTATCCTAGTTACTATTCCTTTAGTCTTGCTTATCAAAATCGGTCCTCAAGACTTGTACACTCCTTTCCTGTCTCTTTTTATTATACTCTATCCCTCTTCACATGCCTACTTTGAGTCCTTACCCAAAGAATCTCGTGCTTTGCCGGTAATTTCTCTCGGGAGCCTCCTTTACTGAGGTTCTTACCTTTCACCTTCTTTCGACACTTTGTTCTCTTTGTTTTCCACTAACGCACTCTCTTTCCTTTCCAACTATCACCATATTAGACCCTCCAGCCTTAATCCATAACAAAATAATGACAGCTTTCCTTATAGCACTTATACCGTCCACTTTCGCTGTCACTTGGGCTTCGATTCCCTTACTTGACTAATGCCTTCCTTACCGTAGCGCCGGTTGCTGGGACTCCCGTATCTATCGATATAATCATATGTAAAATATTCTACACATTCTTACACACATATATATATGTATTTACTATCAACTAACCCACAAAGTACTTCCAAACACTATTCAAGCCTATCCAACTTTCCGGAACTGTGACGCATTCCCTGTCTCTTCTCCAGTCTAACCTACCTCGTTTTATGTGACCCCGTATAGCTTCCAACCATTCCGTATACTCTGATTTCCCTTAGGTCACTCTTAGCTTCTCATTTGTCCCTTATATCTCAAGTTGTAAAACTTTTAGCTTACTTCCCAGGGGGTCACCCATCCTGAAATTGCTCTCACCTGAGCACGCTTAACCTCGAAACTTTGGTGGAATTCGGTGCCTTAACACTGATATTTTCGCGTCCGCTTTCTTACATGGCCTTTACTACTCGATCTGAAGCCAATCAAAACTTTACAATTTCCGAGACATTTTCGTAATACGTCCTTTCTTCTATAATGACCGTTTTGTCCTTTTTAATTCCCCGATGTTCACCTTCCGCCTGTATGTATGACCATTTCCTGTCTGGCGCCCAACTCCACGTAACAAAACAAATATATTCATCCAGTTTCACCTCTTTTGACTTCCATATCATTCCTCGCCTTTTTCCGCCGATATTGGGCGCCTACGGAAATCGACGATTAATATAAGGAATATTATTTCCTATGTCTTGGCTCTATCGCACGATCTAATGACGTGAAAGAAGGTCAACCATTCCTAGATGCCCCCGCGTGACCTCCTCCTCTATAGATGTGGCCGGCTTCACACCCATAAACAGGACTCTCCGGACACGACTTTGCGGAGACGCCCCTTAGACCGACCTCGCTCTAATACCACTTTGTCACACCCCGATCCTACTAGGGGTGTGATGGGCACCCGACCCCATATTCGGAGCCGAGCGAACCCGCTGACTCTTATTACATACATACTTCCTTTGGATTCTTAGATTAAACAAAAATAAAATACATAGTAAAACTTTCAAAATCTTTTGTCGTTTCCAATTAAACACAAACTGTAAACATAAGGGCTCTGTAACATAATGTATAATACAAACGCATCGGCTCGTGGAACCATTTTCAAAAGCCGACACACCTAAACCCACGACTCGTCGCAAAGTCTCTTAACTCGAACATGACATCATAGCATAGGACTCTTGACCCGGAACTCTCGAGCAAATGGAGATGCCAACTCGTTGGAACATCTTCTATAATGGCTTCGATCATCCGGGTGTACCTGCGCGGCATGAAACGCAGCCCCCGAAGAAGAGGGGTCAGTACGAGCATTGTACTGAGTATGTAAGGCATGAGTAATATCACGAAATCATAATAGAGAACATAAAACATGACATAGGAGAGTGATATAACCTGTAACTCTGTTTGTCTACCCTGATAGATATTGTGCAAGTTAACTTTACCTTTGGAGTACTATATAGATACTACAAGTAAACTGCCCGACCGTGTAGGTGCGGTGTGTAACTGCCCGACCATATAGGTGCGGTGGACTCTTGCCCGACCATATAGGTACGGTGTAACGCTTTACGAGCGACCATGGAATAAAGGAGTAATCTGTCATCTGAGTGCCCCTTGGGGCGGATGCCATGCATGCTAGCTTTTTTAAAAAACATGTAAATATCTGTAAGTAAACTGCCCGACCACGTAGGATCGGTGTATAACTGCCCGTCCATATAGGAACGGTGTATAAGCCCGCGTCCAGGCCTCCCGCGTCCGGGGTATAATCTGCCCACTATAGTGGTGTGTCTGCCCGGCCGCCCATTGGACGGCGCGGTGTGATACTGCCCGGCCATGTAGGCACGGTGTTATAAAAACATACTTAATTATAAAGCATGCATGAGAGCCCAAGTGAAAGCTACAACTCTATCGGAGTGACGTAAGGTCGGTAACCTCCGATTGCATTATGGAATAATCATAGTCATCATGTCTCACCTTGAATGAACTAGTATTATGAGGCGAGACGAGTCAACGAAGAATAACATTAAAAGAAAACGGGAATGAGATCATGGACATCATAGACGTCGGTTCATGTGCTTTGAAATCCTTAGAAAATAGGGTCATAACCAAGGAATAGAATTAGAGATCAAGATCTAGTTTGATACTTTCATACTCATATCGAATCCTTAACTTGAAACTCTTAGTCATGGAATCATTCTTGTCATACTCATCATAGACATATTCTCTTCCTTAACATCATCGTTACCATTGTTATCATAGAATTACTCTCATTAGAATGGTTACAACACTTATCGTTTGATAAACGGAACAATAAGGAAAATCCGGAACAATGGGCCCACCTCGGATACGATGAGGGCGGCGTACACAATTTACGTACGTTACATGTTATGACATCATTTGTGAGAGTTTTAAGGTAGTCGGGTCCTATTTGTGCAAGTTCTAAATGTTTATACAATTTTTCCAACTATTCATAGAACATTTAATTCAATTCTATTGAATGAAAAAGGGTCAAATTCAATCTTAGATTTCTAGGAATAGGATTGTCCCCGAGGCCTATATCCAAACCTAATACGTCTAAGACATGCCAAAGAAGGAAGGTGAAGGCCTTACATACCTTTTCCACTTCATTTGCGACTCCAAATTCAAGTCTCAAATCCGCCAAAATCTACAAATTGGTCACATTTACCCAAACATTAATTAAAGCCCTTAAGAATCCAAATCTTGAATCAACATTTGTCTACGAAAATTTCGGCAGCATTTCCCCTGTAAATGCGCCATCCCCGAGAATTCCACTCGGTCAATTTTAATCAACAACAATCCGGGAATTCAACCCGGCCAAACCAACAACAATACTAGCAACTATTCTAGTAACACTTCAATTCAATTCAATTCCATTCACACACTACTCCATCTCTAACCATTAAATCCTCATTTTCCACCATAGAATCTATCACACAACAATTAATATGCCAAGTAGAATTAATTCATCATATCTACATACACTAATATATTCGGCCACAACAACTACTCATATATTTTCATGCAAATTTCACCCACCCATCTTTACACATTGCAACAACAACAACATGCTACATAAAATTTATCCATTCTTTTCCATACACAATATATCACATGCACGGTCACACTTCAACAAGCAAGATTTCATGTTTCTCATTCATTTCTCCATACCACAACATGCATGAATCACCTATAACACTCAAAAGAGATGAAGCCTTACCTTTTCTTCAACTTCTCCTTTGGTGTAGGATTGGTGCATGACACCAAACATCCTCCTACTTGCTTCAACACTTGCACCATGTTGTAGAGGATCCTCAAATTGATAGGAAAACTAGGAGGAAAATATTTTTCTTGCTCTCTCCCTCATGGCACCAATTCGGCCAGGCTTGGCCGAATGGCCCTTCCATTTTTTTCTTTCTTTCTTTCTTGCTTTCTTTCTCTCCTTGTTAAAATATGAACACCCCTCTCTTATATATATATATATACATATTGCATGCATGTGAGGGGCACATGCCCCCTCTCTAGATTTTTCTTTTCTTTTTCCCTTTCTTTTATTTTCTAGAATTTTCTTATTTTCCATGGCAAGGATGACTTATTTTGGTCATCATTTTTCATTCTTTTTCTTCACATGGCCAATATGGCCCCTTCTTGGAACTCTCTTGAATTCTTGTGAAATGACCATTTTGCCCTTAGCCTTTTTAAATATTTTCATGAACCATTTTGCGAATTTTCCTTTTTCGCCCTCAACCTTTCTCAATATTTCCACACTAATAATGTTCATAAATATTATTCATAACCAACTTGTACATTAGAAAAATTTTGGAGAATGGTCTCGCCCTTAACTTTCCACGTCGACTTTGAAATTTTCAAACGTACAAAATACGGGCTATAACATCGTAGATACGCGATGTGGTAGTCCGGTCCCATGGCTTTTGTGTATGTGCATGTATATATATTATTTTGATAGCCGAAGGGCTATGTTTATAAAAGCAAGTGCATTACGGAAAAATGACAGTTTTTCTTATATGAACATGAGCATATAGTATGAATGATAGCGAGATAAACGATGAAAGTGAGAGGTGTTCGGTGGTTAGCCCGGATACCGTCGCGGCCCGTAGTACGGGTCGTGACAGAAGTGGTATCAGAGCAGTTCAGTCCTAGGAAGTGTCTACGAGCCGTGTCTAGTAGAGTCTTGTTTATGGTGTGTTGTGCGCCACGCTAATAAACAAGAGGCTACAGGGCATTTAGGAAAAATGACCATCTTTCTTCATATGAGATCGTGCGATAGAGCCAAGTATAAGATGAAATTCCTCCCTAATGAGTATGTTGTGATTTCAGAAATGCCGCGAAAAGGGAAAGCTAAAGCCGCCCGGAGGGCGAGACTACGATGAAGAGGCGGGCAGAAATAGAGCCGCCTATGAATATAGATGAGGGCGAATCACATGATGAGGTTCCATCTAGTGCCTCCACTACTGTTATATCCCGTATTTTGCATGTTGGAACATTTTAAGTTGGATTGCGACAAGTTGTGGATAAGACTTTTAATTTTCGATTTTGTTTTTGTTTTAATGCACAAGTTGCATATTCATCTTTTCATTGGTATGGAGTGTTAAGGGTAAATTTGGAATAAGGAAAAGTTTGGGATGTTGAATAAGTTATACGGTTGTATGGAGTTTTGGACATATCCGGGTATGCAAATAAAGAGATCGGTGTATAAAAGTTTTAGGTCCCGAAATAATTTCCGCGGATGAACGATGTTACTACGGTGGGTCGGGCTACCAATGCATCTGCTTCTGGTGACTTCGGGCAAATATATAAAGGGGCTTAACCCCTCATTTTCGCCAAAAAAATCGGACCAAAAACATTCCATATATTCTAGAAAATTCCCCAACCTTCCACCACTAACTTTTAGCCGAAACCGTATAATTCTCAAATTCCGATCCGGACGTCAGATAGTTGCGGCTTCAAAGCTGTGTATTGAGGCTTTGTGGCTTAAGTTCAAGGTGGAGGAGTAAATATATAGCATTATTATCGAGGGAAAGGTATGAATCTCTTTCTATTTGTGTTAATATTAGTTAGTATGTTTTGATTGTTGTAGTGTGAAGAAAAAGAATGAAAATCATCTTTAGGGGTGTGTTGGGTGTTGGCGGAATGGCTAACTTTTGTGAGTTGAGAATGAACGAATTGTCGCTAGTATTTTTGTTGTCGTCGTCATCGATTTTATGAATAAAGAATGCAAGTTTAATGACTCAAAATAATGTTATGTTGGTTACGGGATGATTTGGAAGTTTATGCGAATTTTATGTAATTTTTATACTTATGAGAATTGCCTTGTTAATGTGCGGATTAATGGTGTAAATTATGAATTTGGAAGGGAAGAATGTGTTTGGTGTTGTTCTCGGGTTTGGAGACAATTTCGGGTGAGTTGGGATATGGTTTTGGTTGTTTGGAAAATTGTGTGAATTGTTTAAAGCGTTCTTGAATATTGTCCGTATGGTTGTGGATTAGTAATCGAACGTATAAATGTTGATATTGGTTTGAATGTAAGTGATGGAAGTAAGTATGTCGGAATATTATGAATGTTGTGAAGTTATGTAAAAAGAGCTACTAATGTTAGAAATGCATTTTGAATTGATTGTTGATTTTGTAGTTTGGTTGTTAGTGTTGTTGTTGTTGAAATTGGCGAGTTGAAATCTCGAGTTGGTGTATTTACGGGGGAAATGCTGCCCAATTTTACGCAGAATTTGGTATTCGTTTGGAATCGGGTTCCTAAATGCTCTTAGCTAATATTTGATTCTTAATGGCATATTGTAGAGCTTGGGAAGTTCGCGACGTAAGATTGGATTAGCTTCGAGAATAGACGAGGTATGTGAAGCTTACCCTTCTTCTTTTGGCATGTCCTAGACGGGATTAAGGTATGACACGATTTGTGCCTCGGGGTAACTCCATTCATAAGTTTCGAGTATGTTTGTGATTCGTATTTGTTTTTGATGTTGGTATCCTTATCATGGTCAGGCTATGGTTCGTATGTTTTTGATATGATTGAGTTTGAAATGTTGTGTAAACGATTCTTATTTGTTTCTTGATATTCGTATCCTTAATGCGGTCGAGTTATGATCCTTATGACTTTTGTATGATTAAATTTTCAAGGTTGCAAAAGAGTTTTGTTTCAAAAGAGATTTGTTCTTAAACGATTTCGAAACTACGAACGCCCGTAACTTTCAAGGAAGGGCTCGGATCGCTTTGATACTTTCGCAAATGACTTTATGACGAGTAATGACTTAAATTTTCATAAGGCGAGCCAGATTGGAGTTGAGGCTCGTCCGTGGGTCCCGCGACCTTCATGTTTGTTCTAATGACCTATTTTCGAAAGAATCAATCGACTATCT
This sequence comes from Lycium ferocissimum, assembly GCF_029784015.1. Classification (NCBI taxonomy): domain Eukaryota; kingdom Viridiplantae; phylum Streptophyta; class Magnoliopsida; order Solanales; family Solanaceae; genus Lycium; species Lycium ferocissimum. The sequence goes on along the minus strand of NW_026714749.1, from coordinate 3,910 downwards.
CTCGACCCCAGTATGATTACTTATTTATCTGTTGAGTTTGAAATAAGGATTTTTATGCTTATGACTTTGATACGTGAATATGGTTTCGAAAGTTCGGTTTGATATATTCTGAGAGTGATATTCGGAAGGAAATCGATTTGACTATTTGGTTTGGCTTACAAATGATGGTTCGTTTGATTAACCTATTAAGTCTTTGAAAATATTTTAAAGCGTATTTGGTTACTTGTGATTCGCTCGTGCATTTTGTTGTTACATTTTCGCCGAGTCCGGAAGGTATGTGTGATATTGTCCGCCGGATACTTGACCGCGGGCTGTGACATGACCCGTCGGATTCTTGGCGCGGCATGTGTATGTGTGATATTGTCCGTGGATACTTGACCGCGGGCTATGACATATTGGCTATTCTTAACCCCTTCGGTATGTGTGTATCTGTGACATGACCGCTGGATTCTTGGCCGCGGTATGTGTGTATGTGTGATATTGACCGCTGGATATTTGACCGCGGTATATGTGTATATGTGGTATGTGATATGTGATGATTTGATGATATAATATATGATGATCTGATGATGCAATATGACATGTGATATGATGGGTGATAATATGACGGTACGTTTACGATTATTATGTTATATAGGGATTGGGCCGTCGTTCCTCGGCAATTAGTTTAATGTTATTTCATGTGGTATGTTTGAGTTTCGCATATCTGAAGCGAGAAAATGTTTCGAGAAAAAAAGCAAAGCATTTTGACATTACGATTTTCCTATTTGTCTTCGTACGCTTATGTATGATTTGGAGGGCGGGATACTTAAGTACACTGGTATTCGGCTTATTATGCTCGCGTTCGGTGCTTTCTTTACTTTGATTATGACTGCGTTTTAAATACTTGTTGCTTTGCATACTCGGTACGTATTCGTATCGACCCCGCTTTCTTTGGGGGGGGGCTGCGTTTCTATGCCGCGCGAGTACCCACGATGAGTAGATGATGTTAGCGAGGAGATGTTCCGGCGGGATTGGCGAGCCCATTTCTTCCAGGGAGGCCGCGAACCGAGTGCGTTTGTGTGGTATCTCGAGATGTTGGTAGGGGCTTTGCGAACGTTGTCGTGTGCGTGATATGTCGAGTTTGTAATCGGCTATGAAGGCCGATATATTATTACGCATTATGTTACGATTTGTTCGTGACTACGGATTTTGTTTGATTTAAAAAGTTTGGCGTGACTTTGTATGCGGTAAAGAGTCCGAGGGTTCGCTTGGCCTAAGTAAGGGTCGATTGCCGTCACACCACTGGGGTTAGGGTGTGACAACTACTCCGCCGTTGCGAAAGAGCAAGAAGGGGCTTCGGCTCCGGCTCCTATGCCTACGGTTCTCGACCATCTACGCCGGACGACAAGTGGCGGGGACGTTAACTTATTGAGCACAGGGTTGGTTGCCGCCCAAGCACGGCGGCGAGTGTGGGCCGGTGATCGCTCGGCTAGTACTAGAGCTCGTGATTTTGTGAGTATGAATCCCCGAGGGTTTTCGGGTCGAGAAGCGGGACGAAGACCCTCAAAGTTTTATTGATGAAATGTTGAGGACATTGGGGATTATCCATGCCTACGAAACGAATCGATTGGAGTTAACATCTTATAGACCTAGAGATGTGGCGGTTCTATGGTATAACAAGCGGAGATCGTCAAGAAAAGAGAATGCGCCCCCTCGTTTGGCTAGAATTTGTAGATGCCTTCACCGGGCGTCACTATTTGCCGAGGTCGCGAGCTAGGGCGGATAGGTTCTTAAATCTAAAGAAAGGCAATATGAGTGCCTGGAGTATAGCCTTGAGTTTAATTTGTTGGCTAGATATGCTCAGGGAGACCATGGTGGGTGACATGGGGGGATAGGGTGCACACAGGGTTGTGAGCGGCTTAGGGCCACGTTATATCAAGAATGTTTAACGGCTTCATTGCAAGACGGGATGGATATTTTCCGCGTTCAAGCCCATGCCCAAAATTTAGAAGAGCAACAACGACCGCAAGGGTGAACGTGAAGGTGATAAGGGGCAAAGTAAGAGGGCAGATCCATGGGTGCCGATAGCGACTATAGAGGGAAGATCGCGGAAGTCATATTCTAGGCACTCGGGCCGGGGTCGATTACTCGTTCGTTGGGACCGAGTCGAGTTTCGGAGGAGTCGGGCTCTCGGTATAAAGGTGATTCGGGCCGGACGAGATCGTCCATACCACAATGTACCCGGTGCGGTAAGCAACATTGGGGACCATGTCGAGTGAGGTCGAATGTTTGCTATAGTTGTGGCCGGTCGGTCATATTATGAGAGAGTGCCCGTTTCGAGGTGGCGGGCGTGCGGTCCGGCCCACGGGGTCCACGGCGGGTCTTCATTATCCATACGCCCCGCGGGGCGGACACTCCCGGACATTGAGATGCGGGGTAGAAACGGGGGAGAGCATCTAATTCAAGTGGTCCTCGGCCATCGTACGTATGCATTGGGTGAGCGACGGGATCCCGAGTCACTCCCGGAAATGTAAAATCGTATATCTACATTTTTGATTATGTACTAAAGGAGGAATAAATAATTGTAGAAATAAGCAAGTATAAATTAGGGGATTATATTAGGTAGCGATGGTAATGGGGAAAAAAAGAATGAGTGTGTGGTATTATGGTTCTCAAGTTTAAGGAAATGATGTGAAGAGGGATGATAGCGATGATGATGAGTTATGACTATAAGAAGCTACTTATGTATAAGAGTAAAGAGAAAGAGGGAGAGACACGAGTATGTTAAGCCTCCGCATATGGATTATCGTAGCTATGGATCGTAAGGAAACGAGCGCTGAATAAGGCATGAGTATAGTAAGAGGTATACGAATTAAAAGATTTGAAGGCAAGGCCCTTGAATTTAAAAATGGTATAGGCAAGACCCCAAAGAGGGGGGGCGAGGAAAAGAAACGCAAGTGTAGGAAGTTAACAATAGACCAAGACGTGTCAAATAGATGTGATAAGCGATGATAGTAACGATGTTAAGAGATGCTTATGATCTTATATGTATATGTGCCTATATATGACTATTATGGAAACCTCGAGCTTGTATGACTGGGTAGGGTACGATATATGTGTATGAATATGTATACATGAAGATGAGCACGCATCACTATAGTTAGGTACGGATGACCCTGGGCCTTGGTCGGGCCAAGTATGTGAAGCACCGATTCTTTATAGTCGGGTATGTTATGTAAATGTTATATGAATGCTATGTATACGAAATCAATACGAATATGAATATGTTAAGCATGTATGATATATACGATATGTGAACGATACAAATATGAGTACAAATATGTTACGAATATAGAAATGCGATGAATATGGGTATGTAAATGAATGTGATCATGAATAGAGATATGGCTACGAACACGAATATGTGTATGGATGTGGATATCTGTATATGTATAGGTGTATACGCACATGAATCAGCCAAGAGCGGTGATGCGACTTGCAAGCAATTATACTTCGCTAATTGTCACACCCTGAATCCGATAGGGTGTGATGGGCACCCGACCCTTACTTAGGACCGAGCGAACCCGCAGACTCTCGGATACACACAATCATACTGGGCCCGCAAAACATGTCAAAATGCGTAAGGAAAAATTTTTCGGAAAACAAACATGCCTTTCACCCTTTTCAAATCAAATAGAACCTGTAACCATAACAAATCTGTACCCACATTAAATTCATAACACAATACATAATGATACATCGGCTTACATAGCCGCTTACGAACAGACATCTCATACACACAACACTGTCTGCAAAGTCTCTACTAACACCTCAGACACCATACAAGCCCTCGGACTCGGCAGCACTCCGGAGGAAGTGGAGCTCGCCAATCCAGCTGGAGCATCTTCTGCTAACATCACCTACTCAT
>NW_026714748.1:0-21638 GCF_029784015.1 Lycium ferocissimum | reverse complement strand
GGAAGGCTTAATCTTGGTCTTGATTTTTCATTGCCATGGCCGAACCCTTCAACTTTTTTTTTTCTCCAACCTTCTTGATTTTTCTAAGTCTTGAGATGGTAATGAAATGGTCCCTTAAGTCATCCTTATATTTCATATAATATCCAACCATGTGTCCATGGCCCACTCAAAGGTGGCCGGCCACATGGCCATGTTTTACTCCCTCCATTTTTTCAATAATTGGCCATTTTCAAATATTCCATCTTTGGTCCCAATTTTTTTCTAATGATCCATGTCAATGAAATCATACACACTTAGGTCTTATGACAAAATCGAAGGTCACACGTCCCGACTTCGCACCCCGAATGGTCCCGACCTTAACTTATCATAGTTAACCGAATCGTCCCGTCGTTCAAAATACGGGATGTAATAAACATTCTCATAACACACTCCTCCGAATTAGAAAGGGTCTCTTACTCTTCCGACTCCACAATTACTATTTTAGCCCTTTTCAATCCTCTATATTCACTTTTCACCTATGAATATGACTACTTCCCGTCCGGACTTCAGATTCCCAATAGCCACGATTAACACACCTTGATCGCCGTTACTTATAAATACTTGGTTATCGGCCTTTGGATTTCTGCTCTCATTTTATCTTGTTCCTCATCCTTTCTATAACCGAGTCTTTCACAGTCCCGTCACTTATAGTACTCATATCCTTGGCTACATACGTCATGGTCTATTACTACACTTTAATCTCGCTCTCTTCTTATTTCCTTCTTCCAATTACCCTTTCTCTTCTTATGCTCACTTATCATTTCGTTATTATATAACCCTTATTCCAAACTTTCCCTACGAACTTGATAAGCCTTCCTTATTCGTTCTATAGCTCGCTTTTCCGTTTCACACTTGCCTTTATATTCCGGCACATAGATCACATCATAGCTTTGGCCACTTCCTCACTAGGCTTTACTTATTTCCATAACAATCCTCATTATATTCACATTATATCTTATTCGTAATCAATCCTATAATATAACACTTCTTAACCCTTTACCCTTTCTGGTCCACTTTGTCCTTAATATCTCACAAGCTGTCTTGTCAATACATTCATATCCGTCACAATTCTTTTCCTCTATACTCTTGTCTTAATCATATTATTTCTTCTTTTAACTATAAGCTCGTCATAATTCATCCCTGCTTATCAATTCAGTCGGTACCTTAAATAACACTCCACCAAGATTTACCAGCCCTTTTCTGAATCATCTCTTAGGATTACAAGCCCTCTCCAAATTCTTTTTACCATATCAATATCGACCTTCTAGTTATTCTTATTCTCCATTCAAATAATTAACTTCTTTCTGTCTCGACGCCGTACTCGTAGCTTAGTCAAATCTTACCATTACTATTGGCACGACCTTTCAAGACATATTACAAACCTATATCTCATTCTCTCGTTATTCTAAAAAAATTAGTAGTTTCCTCTCCGTAATTGTTACTTATCTTAAAAACTCCGCACGCGGAAATACCAACAATGCCTCGCGGGGCCAACATATGTATATGTATATCATATCATATCACGACCTTACTGTGGTCTTCAAATATCGTTAACAACGACGAAAATGATGAACATACCTCGTATGCCCAAAATGTCTTACTTTGTTACACTTCTTGTTTACTTTCCCCTTTTAATCTTCAACTTGTATTTCAATCGTACTTCAATATCTCACCCGACATATATCTTTCATACCTTTCCTTACCTGCGCGCTTTGTAACTTCTAATATCGCTAGTCACTTTCTTCGGTCAATGCCATTCTTCTGCTGAAATCGAAGGTTAGTATAAGCAATCTCATTCCCTATGACTTGGCTCTATGGCACGATCTCAGATGTGAAAGAAGAGTAACCACCCTAGATGCCCTGTAGCCTCACGTTTATAAATGTGGCATGCTTCACACCATAAACGGACTCTCTTGTGGACACGACTTTTGCATAACCCCTAGGACGACTCGGCTCGATACCAATTTGTCACACCCCGACTTTCGATAGGGCATGATGGGCACCCGACCCCACACTTGGTAGGCCGAGCGAATGGCCGATTCTCGTGATACTCATAATCATACTGGCCCTTAAATCATGAAATGAAGGCATAATGAAAGTTTTTCAAAGAACAACATGCTTCTCGTCTTTCCCAATCAAGTAAAATCTGTAAACATATGAAATCTGTAACAAAATGCATAATGATACATCGGCTTACAGGGCCGCTTACAAGACTGACATGTTATATACATGACTCTGTCTACAAAGTCTCTAACATAAATCAAGATACCATAACCTAGATACTCTGACTCGGCAAGAAAGACCCGGAAGAAATCGGAACTCGCCAATCCAAATGAACATCTTATCGCTAGTATCCTCTACTATCAGTATACATGCGTGGCATGAAACGCGGCCCCCTTAAAGAGGGGTCGATTTAAATATGTACCGAGTATATAAAGCATGAAATACGGAAACGGTCATAACCGAAATAAGAATACCGAAAGTGAGCATAATGACCGAATACCAAAATGCTTGCATTTGAAATACAAATCATGTTAAGGTACGGTAAAACAAGTATAATAGTCGAATGCCAAAATGCTTACTCTTGAAATACGATCATGCATGTCAAAATGATGTATCATATTCACCATTATGGGCTCGGGGAACACGCGGTCGCCGCACCATTATTGGCGCCACAACACATCATACTTCAGAACACATCATACTCCGTAACACATCATACTCCCGAACACATCATACTCCGTAACACATCATACTTCGCAGCACATCATACTTCGTAACACATCATACTTCGGAATATAGCGTAGTGCGCACGATGACATAACCGGCCCGGGACTCGGCGAAAGATGTAACAACAGAATGCACGAGCAGAGTAGTGAGTAACCATATGCATATAAGTAATCATTACAGGCTCAACAGATAAGTAATCAACGCTCGGGGGTTACGATGATAATCATGTTAAGTTCTTTCAAAAAGTCGTTAGAACTATACAAAGGAAAGTCTCGGGAACCACGGACAAGTATCAAACCAATCCGAGCCCGCCTATGAAAGTTACGGATTTTATTCATTAAAGAACACTTTACGAACATATCAAGGCAATCCGAGCCCGTTCATGAAAGTTACGGACATTATTCAACATAGAATCCTTTAAGAACAAGAACTCTTTATGCAACATTTATTATCCAATCATACAAAAGACACAAGGACCATAGTTCAACTATATTAAGAATGCTAACACCAAGAAGTGAATAAGAATCGTAGACATGCTCGGATCTTATGAATAGAGTTACCCCAAGGCTCGTATCATATCTTACTTACATCTAAGACATGCCAAAAGAAAGAAAGGTTAGGCTTTACATTCCTCGTCCGCTTCCTAAGCTAATCAGAACTTAAGTCTCGGGCTTTCCAAGATCTACAACAGCGTCATTAGAGGCTAAACATTAGTCATAGGTACTTAGGAATTCAATCCCAAGCTATCACTTTATTTACGAAGGTCGGGTAAAGCATTTCCCCTATAAATTCAACAACCCCGAGAATTTAATTCGGCCAAATCATCAACAATAACACCAACAACCATACTAGCAAGATCAACAAGTAATTCAAAACTTATTCTAACGTTAGTAATTCCTTTCTATATAATTCGACGGCATTTAATTTAAGTTCAAATCAACCACATACAATCAAGCCAACACCAATGCTCACACATTCAAGTACTAATCCGAAACCATTCAAACAAGATTCAAGAACACTTCAAACAATTTGCACAATATTCAAAACAACCCAACCAACATACTACACTACCCGAAACCTTCCAACTTCAATAGGAACAACAACAAAAGACATTTCTTTCTTCCAAATTCATGAACTACACCAACAATCCACACGTTAACAACGTCATTCTCACAAATACAAGAAACTATATTAAAATCACATTAGCTTCTAAAATGTACCCCCACAAACGTTTACAACTTCAACTTGAATCATTAAACCTTCATTGCATCATAGAATCCACAACAACAACCAAAAATACTAAATAAAATCAATTCACCATAACCTACCAAAAATGCCCATACTCACGCCACAACATCAACACACATGATTTCATGAATTTCATCCATTTCTACACACTACAACACGCATAAACCATCCATGACACACATGTAAAAAACATTAAACCTTACCTTTTCCACTTAGTTCTTCAACTTGGCTAGGGTTGTAAATTGCAAGAACGAATGCTTTGCTCGCTCCAACAGCTACTCCACGTTAATAAGGACCTTCCAATTGGTTGAAAAGCTAGAAGAAAATATTTTTTTGATCATTTCTCATGGACCTCAAATTCGGCCAGCCATGGCCGAATATAGCTCTCTCTTTTTCTCCAAGTTTCTCCAAGCTTCTAAGTGTGAAAAGATGATGAATATGTCTTGCTAGTCATCTAGTATCCATATAATTCATCCAAGTGTACCATGCCCCACACATGGCTTGGATCGTCAAAATTAGCCAAGCCATGGGTGGTAGCCCCACACATGCCTTAAACGTCCATATATGGCTATGGTTCATGAAATAATAAAGATAATTCACTTTTAACCCTTAATCTTCCTTGATATTCCATACCAATAAAATTATAAGCAACTTGTGCCTTAAAACAAAGTCGGAGGTCACCCGAAAAGTCTCTATCGTATTCCAAAAATAGTCTTGTCCTTAACTTTTCACGGTTTAGCTTGGAATGTCCCAATGTACAAAATTCGAGATATAACAATACTTCGAACACAAAGATAACTCCGTATCACGGCATATTGTCCATATCACAAAGCAAGCTCCAATGTATGGGATAGCACCATAACACATCATAACACCATAACACGATAGAACCATAACACAACATAACAACGCATAACATTTATAAGCAACAATATTGTTAGACCCGCCCGCAGTGAGGGGACTCGGGAAAGATGTAATAACGATGGCAAGATAGGTAGTGAATAACCATATGCATATAAATCATCTTTTGCGACTCGATAGATAAGTAGACTAACCAACGCTCGAGTATCGGGACGATAGTCATACTCGGCACTTTGAATATCATTATGAACTATATCAAAATAAAGCCTCGGTGATCATGAGCATGTATCAAATTAATACGAAACAACTTATAAAAGTTATGGTCATTAGTCACAATTATGAAGTCTTTCAAGAAAGAACTTTTACGATCGTTTACTATCCAATCATATAGAAACTCGAAGATGACTCGACTATATTAAGAATTCTAACATCAAAAAGTGAATAAGAATCATAAACATGCTCGGAACTTATGAATAGAGTTACCTCAAAGCTCATATCGTATCTTACTTACATCTAGGACATTCCAAAAGAAAGAAGGGATGATGCTTTACATACCTTAGCGTTTACTCGCAACACGACACGTAGTGTTGTTCGCTCAATAGTGTCTCAACCTATATTAAGACGTCAAGAACTACGATTAAACTACAGAGATTCAAAATGTATCCAACGTTAATAACTCCTTTCTAGATGTTATAACGACGTTTCGGCATTTCTATTCAAATCAACCACATACAACCAAGCCAACATCACTAATCATGCATTTAAGTATCAACCCGAGACTATTCAAACATGACTCGGGGACACTCCGGACAGCCCGTACAACCCTCCAAAACAACCCTACCAACACACAACACAACATATAACTTTCGAAGCTCAACAAGAATAACAACAACACATTCTTTTCTGCCAACTTCATGGACTATACCAACAATCACACGTTAACAACATCATTTACATAAATGCAACAAACTATATTAACTTCTACAACAGCCCACAAACAATTACAACTCCAACTTGAACCATTAAACCCTCCATTCTCATCATAAAATCCATAACAACAACAACTAAAATATCAAGTAAAATCAATTCACCATTTCATACACAAACAGCCCCTACACGGCTTCAACACCAACACACATAGTTCCATGAATTTCATTCATTTCTACACACTACAACACGTTCAAAACCACCCCTAAGACATACAAAAGAAAATTAAACCTTACCTTAAACACTTGACTTCTCAACTTGACTAGAATTTGTGCCTTGAATTTAATACTTGTTCTTGCTATCTAGGATCAATCCCACGTTGTTATACACCTTCCAAAGGGTTGAAATACTTGAAGAAAATTATTTTTTTGAACAAAACTCACAAGTTCAATCTCGGCCAGCCATGGCCGAGAGCTTCTCTCCTTCTATCTCTCAATCTCTCAAGTTGTGAAGATGATAAATGACTTTTCTTGTCATCAATTTGCTATTTATATGACTCCTATATTGGACACATGTCCCACTCATGGCTTGGAGCCAATCAAATTTGGCCATGCATGGTGGGACCCACACGGCCATTAACACTTAATTTGCATTAGTTTAACATTAAAATAATCCCTAATCCCCACTTAATAATCTAATCATGGTTAATTAACCCCTAATCTCCATTAATATTTCTATGCCAAATAAAATTTATAAGCAACTTGTGCATTAAAACAAAATCGGAGGTTAAAAGTCTCTACCTCGTATCCCAAAATTGTCTTGTCCTTAACTTGTCGCGATTAGCTTAAAATATCCCAATGTACGAAAATACGGGATATAACACGATGCTTGTATATACTTCTTTATTTTCATATATACATAGTATAACAACAAACGCAACGACAACAACTACAGCCAATCCCACGATATTCCAGCCCACAAAACAATTCATAACAACCACCAAATAGCCCATATGATAACAACAATAATTTATCCGATTTTTCGCAATTAATTTCGTAGTTCCCACGTCACCATTTAGCTATACCAGGATGAATTTAAATATATCTAGTAGAGGAGAATTATTACCTCATATGCCAAAAAATAATCTTCTTCCACCTTACTTTACTTCGAAGAAAGCCCGGATTCAATAACACGACAAAGTGGAATAATGAGATCGAAGCGGTGCGCAAAAGTCTATTTGAATTGATAAAACGTTAAATTGAAATGAAACCATGTTTAAGGTCCAAAATTGTAATGGTCTTCCTTTACACTTGTCATGCTAACACCAATATAATGCTACTATCGTCTATTTAGTGCCATGTGGCAGCCACAAAAGAAAATAAATTTATCCACTTAATAACACCTTTTGCCTAAAAATGACGGTGCCATCCACTAACAAAACTTACCAATTTAATCCTAATTAGTACCATAATTAATTCTTGATCTCAACTCACTTAAATAGTAATCGTTTTTAACACACTTCATATACTCATTATGATAATCATGTAATATAACATAGTCCATAGCCTCATTTGCCAAACATAAAATATTATTTTCAATCATCGTCGTCACACTTTTTCGCCTTAAATAATTTTGGGACTTCATTCCTTGTATACACCGAGCTCTTGATTTTCATCCTTGGGTATGATTGAATTCTCACTCAATAAATGTTGAAACCTCGACAAAACCTTCGATTGGTTTAATCTCAAATTTGCTCATGTTGACGATTAAACATAATAGGAACTTATACGCACAAAAAGGCACGACATCGCGCACACATATATACATATATTATATATACAACCCGAGGATATACGAACACAAACACAATCATGACGAACATAATAGGCTACCCACAACCCACGTATTATGTCTACGGGCCTCTAACAAAGAATAACGAGAATCATATGGCGGGACGGGGCCCCGCCGTACCCCGAATAAATATATACATATGTAAAGAGAGTCCGTACCAAAATGCGGGCTCGGGACAAGGGAGCTCTCCACAATAGCTGAGTAGGGATCCTAAGCTGGCGGCTCACCCAAACGAGTATCTGCACCTGCGCGGCATGAAACGCAGCCCCCGAAGAAAGGGGGTCAGTACGGAATATGTACTGAGTATGTAAGGTATGGAATACAGTAACAAAACCGTACCAAAATAAAGAGTATGGAACATGAATACAGTGCCAAAGGGGCTTACCTTTGAACATAAATAATGCATGATCATGTCATAAACCTAAGTAATCATCATATATATATATGCATATACATAGCGTGTCCCGCCCTCTAGTGAGGGACTCGGTGAATAGAATCATCATATGCCATCCTCGGCCGCCATCCCCGTCTCATCACACCATCACACATCATATATATATATATATATATATATATATATATATATATATATATATATATATATATATATATATATATATATATATAGCGTGTCCCGCCCTCTAGTGAGGGACTCGGTGAATAATGCAAGTAGGAATGTGCACGAATGCGTGTCCCGGCCCGGACTCGGTGAAGGACATATTGAGCTTTGCACGAGCAGAGTAGTGAGAAACCATATGCATATAAATCATATCAAAGACTCGATGAAATAAGTTAAACGAATTATCATTTGAAAGTCGGACAAGACTATATCAAGTACCTTTCGGACATCTTTCGGAATTTATCAAACCGGACTTAGAAATCATGATTACATCTTGAGGTCATATGCGTAACAATCCTCATTTAAAATGCATAAAAATCATAATCATAAACTTATCAAATAAGTAGAGAATCCATAGTCGGAAGTCAATGTGACAATAGTACTAAATCTTTCTTAAAGGTCATTAAGAATAATCGCAGAAAGGCCGCGGGCCCCACGGACGGGTGTCATCCCCATCCGAGCCCGCTTACGAAAGTTGGGGGAATGTTATGTCTTATGAAGTTACCTATTAAGTTTCGGGGCGATCCGAGCTCGTATGCGAAAGTTACGAGCGTTTGAAGCTCGGGACCTTTTTAGTAGCAAAATTCTTTACAAGACTTTTGAAATTCACTCTTTTGAAAACATAAGAATCTTAGTTTTGGTTACATTAAAGAGTAGATCTTTAGGAATGGATAAAGTACGTATCGAGCTCGGATTCTAAGAGTGGAATTACCCGAGGCTCGGGTCATAGCCTAGTAATACTAAGACATGCCAAAGAATAGAAAGTAACGCCTTACATACCTCTTCCGCTCGCAAGATAAGTCAAGCCTCAACTCTCGGATGCTCCAAGATCTACATAACGCCAAATATATCAACATTAGCTACACGCACTTAGGCATTCAATTCCAAACGGACATTAAATTCTACAGAAATTTCGGTAGCATTTCCCCTATAAATACACCAACCCCGAGATTTCAACTCGGCCAAATTCAACAGCAACAACACCAACAACCAAACTAGCAACATTAATATTCAATTCACAATGCATTCCAACATTAAATACGACTTTTTATATAATTCAACAACATTCATAATATTTTCCATTCAACTACTTACATTCAAACCAATATCAACGTTTATACATTCGATTACTAATCCAAAACCATTCAAATAATATCCAAGAATGCTTTAAACAATCACACAATATTTCCAACAACCCAAACAATTCCAACTCCGAAATTCTCTCCTAAACCCGAGAACAACACCAACATATTCCTTCCTTCCAAAACTCATAAATTACATCAACAATCCACATGTTAACAATGTCATTACCATAAATACAAAAATTACATAAAAGGTCACATAAGCTTCCAAATCATCCCACAACCAACACAACTTCAAATTGATTCATTAAACTTTCATTATCAACATAAAATCCACATAACGACAATAACCAAAAATAATAAACATCAATTCATTCTAGCTATATACACCATACCATTCGGCCAACACCACTTCCACCCATATAGATGATTTTCATTCATTTTCCACACATTACAACAACATTCAAACATGCTAAATACATTAATTCATTACTAAACACAACACACACACACACGGCCAAAACCACATATGCACGGTTTCACTCCAACATGCAATTTTTTCATGAATTTCATTCATTTTAGCATACTACAACACATATAAACCATTCATAACACATAAAAACAAGATTAAACTCACCTTCTTCTTCAACTTCTCAACTTGTCCAAAGTTGGCCAAGGATGAAAACGAGTAAATCCTATTGCTTCCAACAACACTTCCACGTTAACGAGCACCCTTGAATTAGTATGTTTGCTTGAAGAAATTATTTTTTTGATGGCTTGATCTTGGTCTTGTTTTTCTATGGGTGGCCGAACCCCTTTTCTTTTGCTCTCCAAGTTTCTTGATTTTTCTTGAAAATTCTAATGTTGAAAGTGAATGGAAATAAGATGACTAAGTCATCTTTTATATACATCAATATTACCATCCATGTGGCCATGGCCCACACCAAGGTGGCCGGCCACATGGTCAAGTTTTGTTTTTTTTTTTTTTTTAATTTCCACTTTCCAAAAATAGCATACTTACTAAAAATGGAAATTGCCTCCAAGTATTTCCTTAACATTTCCATACCAATAAAATCATACACAACTTAAACCTTTATAACAAACAAAAGTCTCTACTTCATACCTCGGGATAGTCTTGTTCCCAACTTGTCGTACTTCACTCATACTGTCCCGTTGTTTGAAATACGGGATATAACATCCTTCCCCCCTTTCAGAACATTCGTCCTCGAATGTTCAACTAGTCTTGTCAAGTCGGGTAAGGATCTCGGGGGTTTTCTTTATTGCCATAGTGTACAATCTCATTTACCGACGGTATGTCTCCTTTACCTCCTCTCCAGCCTCTCAAGTCATCTCCTTTCCAGTATTACTTCGCCACAATATCTTAACGCAAGTCATGTCTTTAATACGCCACCTTCTGGCCTTACAACAACATAACAAGGTCCAAGGCATATCTTGGGTTAGACTTCTCCTCCTTGCCGAAGCTTATTACGCCTTTCATGGAATACACAAATTCGCCCGCTTTTGGTAGCCAACTTGTTCCGATCATCTTGCTCGAATCATCTTATACTCAACTTGTAATATTCTAAACACATTACCTCGGGTTATCTCTTTATCTTTAATTCAACCCTTCTATTGTCCCCTTTTACTCAGGCCTTGCTCTTAACTTTCCGGTCACACATTACATCGCAATCTTTACAAAAATAAGCGGAGGTGCTCAATTTAATCCGCAGTGCCTTAGCACAGCTTTATTAATCCCTACGTCTGTCTCACTTGTCTACGTCTTCTTTTCCTTACGACCGGTATCGGAACAGATCTTTGGTCCAACCATAACTATATCCTATTTGTCCTTGGTGCAAATTCTACCTCGGTAACCTAGTTCAAATCATTTTTACACCTTTCCTTAATGCACCCAAACTATTATCACCGAATTGATATTACCGAATCCAGGCTCTTCTCATTAGCTACTCTGGTACAAATTGTGTAAGGTACGCTTAACCTCGGCTACGATCTTTTCCACACCTGATTCACCCCGTTCCACCGATTCCTCCCGTCCTAATATTCGCTTACGACCTATTCCATCTTACTCTCTTCCCTGATTTTTCCTTCCTGCTATGGAAGGCTTTCTATTTTTCTCCCTTACCACTCATGGGTCGCGGTATCATCAACGAGTAACCCTATTGCTCACATCTTAATTCTTGATCCAACCTAATAGTGTTACCCTTCACGATGTCTCTGCAACCTACTCGTTATCAGACTCTTGTCTTATTCTCCTTTAACCCCCAGCACCATCTCATTTGCTATCCTAACTATTTTTCTTTTTCCCCGGTTTTTTTTTTGGGTCTTACCAACTTGTCTCGATAAGGAACCTTACCAACAGGTTGGGCATCCGTATCAATCGTGTCGTGGCATTAATTGTCTTTATCTTGCACTTGCGTTCCTCGCATCCGCTTCCCCCCTTTAGGGGTGTACTTATATTATTACCTGATTATATTTGCCTTACGCCTACATTTTCATTCTCGGCCGGACTGTACTTTTGTTTCAACACTCCGATTTCCTCTCACTATTTGTCTGCTCACTTTCTTTCTCTTTCCATCATCATTTCAGTACGGCAAACGATATCAAATTGCCTTATGATATTCATGCCACTTATTACTATTTTTCGCTTGAACTTCGCTGTCCTGTCCGATTAATGCCTTCCGTATACCGTCACATTGGTTGCCGAAATACGTATATCCGCTAATATAACCATGCACTGGGTATCACACGCTTACCTGTACACATATATAATTGCCAACGTCTCACTCACAAAAGATCTCCCAAACACCTCTCAAACTGACTCTAACTCTAGTGCCGCGATACACCTTCTTTTTCTTTACCCGATCTAGTCCGCTCCGGCCTACGAGACCTCTTAAGATTTCCACCTGCACAGTATATTCTCAGTCCCTTTAAACTACTCTAGCTTGACATTTGCTTCTTTTGGCTGAAGTTGTAGGACTTTCAAAAATTTCCCAGGGGGTCACCCATCCTAAAATTGCCCTCACTCTAGCACGCTTAACCTCGGAACTCCGATGAAATACGACGCTCTAACGCTAGTATAATCGCGTCCACCTCGCCGCATGACCTTCATCACGTAATTTGGAGCAAGGTAAAGTCTTGACAGATTTCCGAACGCTTTCGTAGCACAATTACCGTTTTACCCCTCTCTCGATTCTATATATTTACCTTTCACCTATGGATATAACTACTCTCCATCCTAGACTCCCAACTCTGTGATGACAATGAACACGCTTTAATCACCGTTACTCATAAATACTCTGTTATCGACCCTTGGTTTTCCGCCTACCGCTATTAGGTAACAATCAGACAATAAATACGCACACATAAGAATATAAATTCTGGTGAGGATTCATGTACCTGTAGCCGCATCTAGTGGTGCCTCCCTATCCTGCCTACTCGTCTGAGCAAATACGCGGTTCGAGGGACCGCTAGAACTGGGGACTCCGCCGCGGCCTCTACCACGGCCTGCTGGTGCCGGTATACCCTGCCCCGTAGGGCGCATAGCCACTGAAGAAGACGAACCAGCACCTGACCCGGTAGGCTGAGCTGTACCACCTGGTCCACCCCTATACGGCACTCCCTCATAACATGGCCCCGACGGCCACAAGAAAAACAAGCACCGGTGGGTGTAACGGCATTCCCGGGTGGCGCACCGCCGCACCGAGGGCACCGGGGCATAGATGGCCTCGTCCGGCTCAAGCCCCTACTCAAACTGCGAGCCCGAAGCCCTAGAACTCGGACCGGCTCCCGAATACCCTGCGCTATCAAATCTCCGGCCCGGGAACCGTGGCGGTGTACTCTGGGCTGGCCGAGGAGGATATCTACCATACTGCTGCTGAGGCTGCCTGCCTCGAGTCTCCCCCGAATACCCAACTGACCTAGCCCTCTTGGGCTGGCCCCTGTCGTAATCTCTATCGGCCGGCGCCCTCTCGTGTCGCTCCTCCATGCCCCGGGCGTATGCTCGCACTCGTGCAATGTCCATGCCGGCCGAGAAGCCATCGACATATACAACCGTCAATCAAATAATCATCCAACCCCATAACAATCGTGTACTCTATCGGCCATGTTCGCACAATATGAGGAGCGTGTCGGCCAAAGAATCAAACTCAAATCGTACTCCCCGGACGCTCCTACCACCACCGCCTCGGATGTATAAACCGTGAACCCCGGCTCGTCTCAGTCTCGGGAGGTAGAAAATGGGCAAGAAAAAGCCTCCACGAACTCATCCCGTACGGTGGGGAGCACCCTCACCTCCGGACAACTCCCATGACTCATACCAATTGGGCTATGTCGTGTGCGACCGATACGACGCTAACTCACCGACTCGGTCTCGAAGGCCACGAAAGCCGCCGTACGCCGCATCTCTCTCGATGAACTCTTGAGGGTCCTCCTCGGGCTTTGACCCGAAGAACTCTGGCGGATTACAGGTCAGGAAATAACGGGCCCTCTGACTGTCACGTCCACCAGCATAATCATCCCCTGCTCCGGGCCTCTGGACCTGCCCTGCTACCAGTCTGGTCAATAGCTGGACTGCGTCCCTCATAGCCCTATCCTCCGCCCCGGGCTGAGGAGCTGGAGGCTCGGGCACTCGAACCTCAGGGGCGGGCGGTGGAGCCGCCTCCGTCTGCGGGCCGCCGTCGCTCTCATGCCCCTCGATGGTGATGGGTGGCGGGCCGACCGGGGCACAACCTCCGGCTCGGCCGAGCATGGGCCTGGTAACTCTCGGGCCCGACCGGTCTCTCTGCGGCGCGTAGACTTGCCCCTCGGGCGGCGTCGCCTTTCTCGGAGGCATCGGCGAAAACATAACGTTCGTTGGGAGGGAGTCATCCTGATAATACCGCTCTATCGCACGATCTAAGATCAGAAGGAAAGGTAACATCCTAAATGTCCTGTAGCCTCCTGTTTATAGATGTGGTGCATGACACACCGATAAATAGGACTCTACTAGACACGGCCTGTAGACATTCCGAGGACTGACCGCTCTGATACCACTTTTGTCACGACCCAGCCCCGTAGGCCGTGACTAGTGCCCGAGCTAGGCACTCGTACCCACCTATCAAATATACTCAGATCATGACGAACATAATAGGAACTTATACGCACAAAAAGGCACGACATCGCGCACACATGTATACATATATTATATATACATAATAACGAATTATATGGTGGGACAGGGCCCCGCCGTACTGTTATAGCCCGTACTTTGTACGTTTGAATATTCCAAAGTCGTCGTGGAAAGTTAAAGGCGAGACTATTCTCAAAAATTATTTTAACGGACGAGTTGTTGTAAATATTATTTATAACTATTATTAGCATGGAAATATTGTGAAAGGTTGAGGGCGAAAAAGGAAATTCGCAAAATGGGCCGTGAAAATAATGCGGAAGGCTAGGGACGAAATGGTAATATTGAAGAAAGTCGAGGGGCAAAATGGTAATTTCACCAAGGGCTCATGAAAGTTCCAAGAAGGCCATATTGGCCATGTGACAAAAATGGGAATGGAAAAGATGACAAAGTGAGTCATCTTTTATAAAAAAAAAAAAAAAAAGAAAGAAAAAGATTCAAGAAAAAGAATGAAAAATCTAGAAATATGTAGAGAGGGGGCATGTGCCCCTCACATGCCTATATAACTATATATATATATGTGTGTGTGGTTATTTTTGTGAAGAGAGTGGAAGAACAAGAGAGAGCAAAGAACAAAAAAAAAAAAAGAAGGAGGGTCGGCCAAGGGCTGGCCGAACCCAGCCCCTTGGTTTGATCTTGGAAAAAATATTTTCTTCATGCCATGCTACTAATTGGAAGGCCCTCTACGACGTGGTTTAGTTGTTGGAACATGAGAACCGCTCGTTTTCGCAAATGGTAGTCTTAGCCGAGAGAAGGAGTGGAAAGAAAAGGTAAGGATTCCATCTTCTTTCATGTGTTGTGGGTGATTAGTACATGTTTGTGAATATTGTAGTATGTGGAAATGAATAAAAATCATGAAGTTGTGATGAGTTATGTGTGGCCGTGTGGGTGCTGGTTGTGTATGTAAGTAATGAACTAATTGTTAAGCATGTTGGATGATTGTATTATGAATAGTTATGTATGTTGTAATGTAAAGGAATGGATGAAATTCGTTAAGTTGTGTGTGTAGGTAGGTTGACCGAATGGAAGTGGTGTGGTGTAGAAAGAACGGATTAATTTTATAGTATTCTAGTTGTTGTTGTGATGGATTCTATGTAATGAAAATGAAGGTTTGATGATTAAAATGGAAGTTGTGATGGTTATGGGCTGATTTGGAACGTATTATGATTTGAATATGATTTCTTGAATTCATGGAAATAATGTTGTAAATGTATGAAATTGTTGATGTAGTATGTGAATTGGGAAGAAAGAAATTCATTGTTATTGCCTTATTGCAATTGTGGAGGTTTCGGGTGGAGTGGAGCATTCCTTAGATTGTTGGAAATATTATATGGATTGCTTAAAGTATTCTTGAATATGGTTTGAATGGGTTCGGATTAGTAATTGAATATATGAGCATTAGTGCTAAATTGATCGTATGTAGTTACTTGTGTATGAATGGAATGTTGTATGTAAGATGGTTGGTATTATTGTTGATATTGTGGCCGAGTTCCATTCTCGGGTTGTTGTTGTTGAATTGGGCCGAGCCATATTCTCGGGATGGAGTATTTACAAGGGAAATGCTGCCAAAATTTCGGTAGCCAAGTGTCATTTGAAGAATCCAGTTCTAAAGGCTCTAATCAAGCTTTGGGTAAACACGACCAAATAGTAGATTTTGGCGGATTTGCAACAAGGATTTGGAGAAGCAGAAGGAGCGAAAAGAGGTATGTAAGACTTTACCTTCCTTTCCTGGCATGTCTTAGACGTAGTAGGATTGAACACAGGCCTCGGGGACAATTCCTTTCCTAGAAATCCGAGACGGAAATTAGTTACTATTCACTCAGTAGAATTGAACTAAAAATGGTGTGAAATGTTGAAAAAGCTTCCTAAACCCCTAGAACTTGCGTAAAGAGGACCCGATTATCTTAAATCATTATAAATAACGCCATGAGACGTAATATATGTAAATGGTGTACGCTATCTCACCCGGCCGAGGTGGACCCTGTGCCGGAATTTTCCTATCGTTTTCTTGACTTGTTTTGGGAGTAGAATCCTAAGGAAATCTTCGACCCTTGTCAGTTTTACAATATTGTATCATCCTAGTGCAAGTGTATCCATAATTCGAAGGTGACCTTATAGAGGTGACGATGAAGCCAAAGATGAGAAAAGTGCCTACGTTGGATGTGTAAACTATATACTTTGCTATAAAAATGAAAATATGAGGGTGTTAAACTAATTCTGGATAATCCAATGCTATTGTAGATAATGGCTATTCTAAGGATTTTAAATACATAGTATGCCCTACTACCGATTGATATGTGTATTCGACATACATATATATATATATATGATAACCGAATCGGAGCGCTATATAGACGATAAATATACATGATATAAGTATATGTATATGATAAATTAGAGCGCTATAGGCATTGTGTAATATATATATATATAAGTATGTGCATATGACAAAAAGAATCAGAGCGCTATAGACGCTGATATATGTATATGATATGAGTATATATATATGATGAAGACGACGGGCGCTATAGACGAAATATGATATATCTAAGGGGAAAAAATGGAGATAAGGGCGGAAGCGTTATATACGCGTATCCACGATCGGTTGGAGTATGACACATGATATCGTCCGGACGCGGGATGCCGGACGCGGGATGTGCATATTTATGGTTAAATGGATCGGCTTGACGCCTCGGCAATATAATATATTCTATTTTTATGTATATATATATATATATATAGTAAGGAAAGCTAAAGAAAGTACGTATGCCCAAGGCACTTGTATGTACGGGCTATCTCTAATCTATGATATGGTCTATGTTCCGTCGATTATTACTATAATCCCATCACGGGTATTGTATGTTCATACTTACGATGTGCTCTACTTGTTCGTATTATTATTCATGTCTTACATACTCGGTACATTGCTCGTGCGGCCCCTCTTCTTCGGGGGGGGCACGTTCGTAGCGCGGTACTCCCGGACGGATCGAGCCGGTAATGTAAAAGATGTTTCGGCTAAGTTGGCAAGCTCCAATTGCCGGGTGTCGCGAGTCAGCGTGCTACGTGCTATGATGTCTTGTCGTAGTTAGAGACTTTGCGGAGCCAGTCGTGAGTTATGGGAGTCGGTTGTATAATGATACGAGCTTGTACAACTATATATATTTTACTTGATTTAAAAGCAACGAAAGAAGTTTTATTAGTCTTGAGTAATCCTATTAAATATGTTTGCTTTAAAGGTTCAAAAAAAAAATTCAAGTACGTAGTAATAGTCGGTGGGTTCGCTCGGCTCCGGTTACGGGGTCGGGTGCCCATCGCACCACGATCAAGATTAGGGTGTGACAAAGTGGTATCGAACGGGTCGGTCCAAGGGTTGTACGCAAAGTCGTGTCCGATGGAGTCACATTTATGGTGTGAAGCCGGCCACATTTATAAACGAGGAGGCTACGGGGCATTTAGGAGGTATTGACCTGCTTAACACGTCTTGTGATCGTGCGATAGAGCCAAGTTATAGGAGAAAGGAATTCCTTATATAAGTCTCCCGTGCGACGAAGAAGCGAGGGGGAGAAGGAAATACGTAAACGGGCGAAGTGAGACGTGTTGTTTCGAAAAAGTTATGGACTTGAGATAGTGACAAAGGTGTAATCGCTACTATCGAGAATCACGGAAGTCCGGGACGGGGGGTAGTTATGCACGCGAACGAAAAGTGAACGTTGGAGGGTCAAAAAGGGCAAAATAGTAATTGTAGAGAAAAGACGTGTTACGGGTGCCTCGGAATGCTGTAAGGCCTCGACTAACCTCAACTCATGTAGTAAAGGTCATGTGAGGAAGCGGACGCAAAAATATCGGCATTAAAGCATTGAATTCGGCAAAGTTTCAAGGTTAAGCGTGCTCGGTGAGAGCAATTTCGGGATGGGTGACCCCCAGGAAATAAAGAAAGTTCTACAAATTGAGATACAAGGGACAAATAAAAGTTACGAGTAACCTAAGGAAAACTAGAATATATGGATGGATGGAGAAGCCATAAGAGGTCACATAAAATGAGGTGGATTAGTTCGGAAGAGACGAGGGAAGTGTGTCACGGCTCGGGAAATTAGGATAGGCTTGAATAGTGTTCGGGAGTATTACGTGGGTTAGTTGATAGTAGTTATATATACGAATGTATGAAATATTTCATGTATAATTGTATTGGTGGACATGTAAGTCCCGACGAAGCTATGGTAGGGAAAGTATTGATCACGCATGGGAATCGAAGCTCGAGTGACAACGACGGTAAAAAGTACGGTCTTTGCAAGTAGGCATTTGCTATTGTTTTATTACGATTGAAACTTGAGAGTCTAGTATGGTGATAATTGGAAAGGAAAGAGAGTGTTGAAAGAAAGTAAAGAGACAAATCTTAGGAAAAAGGTGAAAAGTAAAGAGTTCCCGATATGTGGTACGATTGGAAGGAAGGCGAGGGATAAGGTATCAACAAAGACTTCATAAAAGGACTACCGGCATATAAGGAGCCCCAAAGGGGGGGGGGAGACCGAGGAGTTCGATTAAGAGGAAAATAAGGTAAAGGATAAGGAACGGGCATAAAGGAAAGAGTAGCTATAAAAGAAACCCTCCTAGAGTATTAAGACGCCCATAAGGTCGATTGAACATTCGAGGACGAATGTTCCAAAGGAGGATGTTATAGCCCGTACTTTGTACGTTTGAATATTCCAAAGTCGTCGTGGAAAGTTAAAGGCGAGACTATTCTCAAAAATTATTTTAACGGACGAGTTGTTGTAAATATTATTTATAACTATTATTAGCACGGAAATATTGTGAAAGGTTGAGGGCGAAAAAGGAAATTCGCAAAATGGGCCGTGAAAATAATGCGGAAGGCTAGGGACGAAATGGTAATATTGAAGAAAGTCGAGGGGCAAAATGGTAATTTCACCAAGGGCTCATGAAAGTTCAAGAAGGCCATATTGGCCATGTGACAAAAATAGAATGGAAAAGATGACAAAGTGAGTCATCTTTTATAAAATAAAAGAAAAAAAAGATTCAAGAAAAAGAATGAAAAATCTAGAAATATGTAGAGAGGGGGCATGTGCCCCTCACATGCCTATATAACTATATATATATGTGTGTGTGGTTATTTTTTGTGAAGAGAGTGGAAGAACAAGAGAGAGCAAAGAACAAAAAAAAAAAAAAAAAAAAAGAAGGAGGGTCGGCCAAGGGCACAGCCGAACCAACCCCTTGGTTTGATCTTGGAAAAAATATTTTCTTCATGCCATGCTACTAATTGGAAGGCCCTCTGACGTGGTTTAGTTGTTGGAACATGAGAGCTAGCTCGTTTTAGCAAATGGTAGTCTTAGCCAGGAAAGGAGTGGAAAGAAAAAGGTAAGGATTCCATCTTCTTTCATGTGTTGTGGGTGATTAGTACATGTTTGTGAATATTGTAGTATGTGGAAATGAATAAAAATCATGAAGTTGTGATAGCATATGTGTGGCCGTGTGGGTGCTAGGTTGTGTGTGTAAGTAATGAACTAATTGTTAAGCATGTTGGATGATTGTATTATGAATGGTTATGTATGTTGTAATGTAAAGGAATGGATGAAATTCGTTAAGTTGTGTGTGTAGGTAGGTTGACCGAATGGAAGTGGTGTGGTGTAGAAAGAACGGATTAATTTTAGTTAGTATTCTAGTTGTTGTTGTGATGGATTCTATGTAATGAAAATGAAGGTTTGATGATTAAAATGGAAGTTGTGATGGTTATGGGCTGATTTGGAACGTAATATGATTTGAATATGCTTTCTTGAATTCATGGAAATAATGTTGTAAATGTATGAAATTGTTGATGTAGTATGTGAATTGGGAAGAAAGAAATTCATTGTTATTGCCTTATTGCAATTGTGGAGGTTTCGGGTGGAGTGGAGCATTCCTTAGATTATTGGAAATATTATATGGATTGCTTAAAGTATTCTTGAATATGGTTTGAATGGGTTCGGATTAGTAATTGAATATATGAGCATTAGTGCTAAATTGATCGTATGTAGTTACTTGTGTATGAATGGAATGTTGTATGTAAGATGGTTGATTATTGTTGATATTGTGGCCGAGTTCCATTCTCGGGTTGTTGTTGTTGAATTGGCCGAGCCATATTCTCGGGATGGAGTATTTACGGGAAATGCGCAAAATTTCGGTAGCCAAGTGTCATTTGAAGAATCCAGTTCTAAAGGCTCTAATCAAGCTTTGGGTAAACACGACCAAATTGTAGATTTTGGCGGATTTGCAACAAGGATTTGGAGAAGCAGAAGGAGCGAAAAGAGGTATGTAAGACTTTACCTTCCTTTCTTGGAATGTCTTAGACGTAGTAGGCTTGAACACAGGCCTCGGGGACAATTCCTTTCCTAGAAATCCGAGACGAAAATTAGTTACTATTCACTCAGTAGAATTGAACTAAAAATGGTGTGAAATGTTGAAAAAGCTTCCCAAACCCCTAGAACTTGCGTAAAGAGGACCCGATTATCTTAAATCATTATAAATAACGCCATGAGACGTAATATATGTAAATGGTGTACGCTATCTCACCCGGCCCGAGGTGGACCCAGTGTGCCCGGAATTTTCCTATCGTTTCGCTTGACTTGTTTTGGGAGTAGAATCCTAAGGAAATCTTCGACCCTTGTCCCGATTGTCGAAGTACAGTATCATCCTAGTGCAAGTGTATCCATGACGAAGGTGACCTTATAGAGGTGACGATGAAGCCAAAGATGAGAAAAGTGCCTACGTTGGATGTGTAAACTATATACTTTGCTATAAAAATGAAAATATGAGGGTGTTAAACTAATTCTGGATAATCCAATGCTATTGTAGATAATGGCTATTCTAAGGATTTTAAATACATGGAGTATTGCCCTACTACCCCGATTGATGCGTGTATTCGGCATACGTATATGTTATACCCCGCACTTTGCATGTTCGAATATTTTGAGATGATTGCGATAAGCTAAGCACAAGTGTTATAACCCGTATTTCGCGCGTTCGGATAATTTGAGGTGATTGGAACAAGATGGGGACAAGACCATGTTTTGACTACGTTTAGTATATAAGTTGGTTATGAAACTTTGGA